>NW_026963372.1:0-300000 GCF_036588685.1 Mytilus trossulus
GCCATGTAGTACTGAGAATTATTTAGAGTCGATTTAGGCGGTAGCCCATATTGACATATAAAAATGCACACAGAAGCTATTAGAAATGAAAATGTGTAACTTTTTGCTCATTTCTATGCTAAGGCGTTATGATACAAGAAGTCTAATTGCAAAAGGACTCTTGCATTTAAATTTTTTAGAAACAATATGGTCTGATGGCCAGTTTTTTCACTTTTCAATGGAAAACTTGCATTTAGTTTTAGCCTTAATAGGCATAAAGTTGGACCACTTACTATCATACAGAGAAAAAAAATGGTAGCCTATGAAAGGAGTAAGGTGTACTGAGTATAATAAAGTGCTTTTTTTACAGATTTAGTGAAATTTTTGTGATGGACTACAGATTTGATGTACAAAGCTCTTCACATTTTACATACATCTATTAGGCCGTTTAACCATGACCGTGAATACAAATATCTGCACTTTTTTTCTGTGATAATCTACTTTTCTCTATATCCAGAGTTCACAAATGGTTAATTAAATTTGATTTAATCATAGAAACACAAATATCAGGAACAAAAAAGCTGTCAGATAGAAAGTCAGCATGCCTCTTAGCCATAAAATGTAAACTGCTTTAAAATGCTTATTATAGCCGTAGAATGCCAAAATGGCACATTTTAACAGAATTTCTGTAAACCAAAGATGTAAATCCTTTACTTTGATTGAGTTTGACAAACTGAAACCAGCAAATCATTCAGGAAAGTTGCCAAAGTACAGAATCTAGATTTCAGGAATCCATCTCTTAGGCCCGAGAACACAGTTATTTCGTAGTGCATTTCTTTTAGACAATAAATTCAAATTAAAAAAATCGCACCTGCTCTTTCTCAAAAAGATTTTTACAGTGTAGTGTACTACCAGTGAGACAAATAATATCAAAATTATAGAAACTTCTACCAGCTCTAACTCAAAATATTGACAATTCTGTGTTAAGGGGGTGTAAAATTCAGTTTGACAGCTTCAGACGTGCTAAAATTTGACCTTTTAGAACTGGACCAATTTACTTCTTAACATAAAGATTCAGCACCCAATTTTTTTTTACATGTAATTACATCCCCCTACTTGATATTTCATGCATTTAATATCAAGAAATAAATTGGGAAAGTGTATCAAATAAGACATGCAAGTTATACACTGTTTACACTAGGGACTATATTCGTAGACAACGAAAACCAAAGGACGATAACTGTGTCCTTGGACCTAATAGGACAGAAAGACTTGACCAATCTTTATAAAACTTTGCATAACCTAAGCTTAGGCAATTGTGAGATAGGTTGCCAAGTTTCATGGCCATATGACATATATTAGAGACACTAGGGTCATTTTAATATAGACATTTGAATGTTTATTTTTGACGTGTAAATCAAATATCTTCAACTGTCAAGATTTTGGCCTTAAAATTTAAAATTTTGCAAAAATTTGCTTTGTAAATGCTCTTGAATATCAAATATTAAGTATTAAAAGCATCTGAACACTCATTTTATTTATCAGATGTATTGTAATTATTCCAAAGTTAAATTTATATAAGCCTATGCCTGAAAATAGAGATTTTCCAATTTAGGGACGCCTTATATAAATATGCATTTTTCTCAGCCAATTTGAAGATTTTGAAGTTTTTTATGCCTAATTTATTCTTTCATATATATAAAATGTACTTTAAATGTATAGAAAAGTGTCAAAAAGCATACCACATGAGTATAAAATGGTCTTGGGCCATGTAGTACTGAGAATTATTTAGAGTCGATTTAGGCGGTAGCCCATATTGACATATAAAAATGCACACAGAAGCTATTAGAAATGAAAATGTGTAACTTTTTGCTCATTTCTATGCTAAGGCGTTATGATACAAGAAGTCTAATTGCAAAAGGACTCTTGCATTTAAATTTTTTAGAAACAATATGGTCTGATGGCCAGTTTTTTCACTTTTCAATGGAAAACTTGCATTTAGTTTTAGCCTTAATAGGCATAAAGTTGGACCACTTACTATCATACAGAGAAAAAAAATGGTAGCCTATGAAAGGAGTAAGGTGTACTGAGTATAATAAAGTGCTTTTTTTACAGATTTAGTGAAATTTTTGTGATGGACTACAGATTTGATGTACAAAGCTCTTCACATTTTACATACATCTATTAGGCCGTTTAACCATGACCGTGAATACAAATATCTGCACTTTTTTTCTGTGATAATCTACTTTTCTCTATATCCAGAGTTCACAAATGGTTAATTAAATTTGATTTAATCATAGAAACACAAATATCAGGAACAAAAAAGCTGTCAGATAGAAAGTCAGCATGCCTCTTAGCCATAAAATGTAAACTGCTTTAAAATGCTTATTATAGCCGTAGAATGCCAAAATGGCACATTTTAACAGAATTTCTGTAAACCAAAGATGTAAATCCTTTACTTTGATTGAGTTTGACAAACTGAAACCAGCAAATCATTCAGGAAAGTTGCCAAAGTACAGAATCTAGATTTCAGGAATCCATCTCTTAGGCCCGAGAACACAGTTATTTCGTAGTGCATTTCTTTTAGACAATAAATTCAAATTAAAAAAATCGCACCTGCTCTTTCTCAAAAAGATTTTTACAGTGTAGTGTACTACCAGTGAGACAAATAATATCAAAATTATAGAAACTTCTACCAGCTCTAACTCAAAATATTGACAATTCTGTGTTAAGGGGGTGTAAAATTCAGTTTGACAGCTTCAGACGTGCTAAAATTTGACCTTTTAGAACTGGACCAATTTACTTCTTAACATAAAGATTCAGCACCCAATTTTTTTTACATGTAATTACATCCCCCTACTTGATATTTCATGCATTTAATATCAAGAAATAAATTGGGAAAGTGTATCAAATAAGACATGCAAGTTATACACTGTTTACACTAGGGACTATATTCGTAGACAACGAAAACCAAAGGACGATAACTGTGTCCTTGGACCTAATAGGACAGAAAGACTTGACCAATCTTTATAAAACTTTGCATAACCTAAGCTTAGGCAATTGTGAGATAGGTTGCCAAGTTTCATGGCCATATGACATATATTAGAGACACTAGGGTCATTTTAATATAGACATTTGAATGTTTATTTTTGACGTGTAAATCAAATATCTTCAACTGTCAAGATTTTGGCCTTAAAATTTAAAATTTTGCAAAAATTTGCTTTGTAAATGCTCTTGAATATCAAATATTAAGTATTAAAAGCATCTGAACACTCATTTTATTTATCAGATGTATTGTAATTATTCCAAAGTTAAATTTATATAAGCCTATGCCTGAAAATAGAGATTTTCCAATTTAGGGACGCCTTATATAAATATGCATTTTTCTCAGCCAATTTGAAGATTTTGAAGTTTTTTATGCCTAATTTATTCTTTCATATATATAAAATGTACTTTAAATGTATAGAAAAGTGTCAAAAAGCATACCACATGAGTATAAAATGGTCTTGGGCCATGTAGTACTGAGAATTATTTAGAGTCGATTTAGGCGGTAGCCCATATTGACATATAAAAATGCACACAGAAGCTATTAGAAATGAAAATGTGTAACTTTTTGCTCATTTCTATGCTAAGGCGTTATGATACAAGAAGTCTAATTGCAAAAGGACTCTTGCATTTAAATTTTTTAGAAACAATATGGTCTGATGGCCAGTTTTTTCACTTTTCAATGGAAAACTTGCATTTAGTTTTAGCCTTAATAGGCATAAAGTTGGACCACTTACTATCATACAGAGAAAAAAAATGGTAGCCTATGAAAGGAGTAAGGTGTACTGAGTATAATAAAGTGCTTTTTTTACAGATTTAGTGAAATTTTTGTGATGGACTACAGATTTGATGTACAAAGCTCTTCACATTTTACATACATCTATTAGGCCGTTTAACCATGACCGTGAATACAAATATCTGCACTTTTTTTCTGTGATAATCTACTTTTCTCTATATCCAGAGTTCACAAATGGTTAATTAAATTTGATTTAATCATAGAAACACAAATATCAGGAACAAAAAAGCTGTCAGATAGAAAGTCAGCATGCCTCTTAGCCATAAAATGTAAACTGCTTTAAAATGCTTATTATAGCCGTAGAATGCCAAAATGGCACATTTTAACAGAATTTCTGTAAACCAAAGATGTAAATCCTTTACTTTGATTGAGTTTGACAAACTGAAACCAGCAAATCATTCAGGAAAGTTGCCAAAGTACAGAATCTAGATTTCAGGAATCCATCTCTTAGGCCCGAGAACACAGTTATTTCGTAGTGCATTTCTTTTAGACAATAAATTCAAATTAAAAAAATCGCACCTGCTCTTTCTCAAAAAGATTTTTACAGTGTAGTGTACTACCAGTGAGACAAATAATATCAAAATTATAGAAACTTCTACCAGCTCTAACTCAAAATATTGACAATTCTGTGTTAAGGGGGTGTAAAATTCAGTTTGACAGCTTCAGACGTGCTAAAATTTGACCTTTTAGAACTGGACCAATTTACTTCTTAACATAAAGATTCAGCACCCAATTTTTTTTTACATGTAATTACATCCCCCTACTTGATATTTCATGCATTTAATATCAAGAAATAAATTGGGAAAGTGTATCAAATAAGACATGCAAGTTATACACTGTTTACACTAGGGACTATATTCGTAGACAACGAAAACCAAAGGACGATAACTGTGTCCTTGGACCTAATAGGACAGAAAGACTTGACCAATCTTTATAAAACTTTGCATAACCTAAGCTTAGGCAATTGTGAGATAGGTTGCCAAGTTTCATGGCCATATGACATATATTAGAGACACTAGGGTCATTTTAATATAGACATTTGAATGTTTATTTTTGACGTGTAAATCAAATATCTTCAACTGTCAAGATTTTGGCCTTAAAATTTAAAATTTTGCAAAAATTTGCTTTGTAAATGCTCTTGAATATCAAATATTAAGTATTAAAAGCATCTGAACACTCATTTTATTTATCAGATGTATTGTAATTATTCCAAAGTTAAATTTATATAAGCCTATGCCTGAAAATAGAGATTTTCCAATTTAGGGACGCCTTATATAAATATGCATTTTTCTCAGCCAATTTGAAGATTTTGAAGTTTTTTATGCCTAATTTATTCTTTCATATATATAAAATGTACTTTAAATGTATAGAAAAGTGTCAAAAAGCATACCACATGAGTATAAAATGGTCTTGGGCCATGTAGTACTGAGAATTATTTAGAGTCGATTTAGGCGGTAGCCCATATTGACATATAAAAATGCACACAGAAGCTATTAGAAATGAAAATGTGTAACTTTTTGCTCATTTCTATGCTAAGGCGTTATGATACAAGAAGTCTAATTGCAAAAGGACTCTTGCATTTAAATTTTTTAGAAACAATATGGTCTGATGGCCAGTTTTTTCACTTTTCAATGGAAAACTTGCATTTAGTTTTAGCCTTAATAGGCATAAAGTTGGACCACTTACTATCATACAGAGAAAAAAAATGGTAGCCTATGAAAGGAGTAAGGTGTACTGAGTATAATAAAGTGCTTTTTTTACAGATTTAGTGAAATTTTTGTGATGGACTACAGATTTGATGTACAAAGCTCTTCACATTTTACATACATCTATTAGGCCGTTTAACCATGACCGTGAATACAAATATCTGCACTTTTTTTCTGTGATAATCTACTTTTCTCTATATCCAGAGTTCACAAATGGTTAATTAAATTTGATTTAATCATAGAAACACAAATATCAGGAACAAAAAAGCTGTCAGATAGAAAGTCAGCATGCCTCTTAGCCATAAAATGTAAACTGCTTTAAAATGCTTATTATAGCCGTAGAATGCCAAAATGGCACATTTTAACAGAATTTCTGTAAACCAAAGATGTAAATCCTTTACTTTGATTGAGTTTGACAAACTGAAACCAGCAAATCATTCAGGAAAGTTGCCAAAGTACAGAATCTAGATTTCAGGAATCCATCTCTTAGGCCCGAGAACACAGTTATTTCGTAGTGCATTTCTTTTAGACAATAAATTCAAATTAAAAAAATCGCACCTGCTCTTTCTCAAAAAGATTTTTACAGTGTAGTGTACTACCAGTGAGACAAATAATATCAAAATTATAGAAACTTCTACCAGCTCTAACTCAAAATATTGACAATTCTGTGTTAAGGGGGTGTAAAATTCAGTTTGACAGCTTCAGACGTGCTAAAATTTGACCTTTTAGAACTGGACCAATTTACTTCTTAACATAAAGATTCAGCACCCAATTTTTTTTACATGTAATTACATCCCCCTACTTGATATTTCATGCATTTAATATCAAGAAATAAATTGGGAAAGTGTATCAAATAAGACATGCAAGTTATACACTGTTTACACTAGGGACTATATTCGTAGACAACGAAAACCAAAGGACGATAACTGTGTCCTTGGACCTAATAGGACAGAAAGACTTGACCAATCTTTATAAAACTTTGCATAACCTAAGCTTAGGCAATTGTGAGATAGGTTGCCAAGTTTCATGGCCATATGACATATATTAGAGACACTAGGGTCATTTTAATATAGACATTTGAATGTTTATTTTTGACGTGTAAATCAAATATCTTCAACTGTCAAGATTTTGGCCTTAAAATTTAAAATTTTGCAAAAATTTGCTTTGTAAATGCTCTTGAATATCAAATATTAAGTATTAAAAGCATCTGAACACTCATTTTATTTATCAGATGTATTGTAATTATTCCAAAGTTAAATTTATATAAGCCTATGCCTGAAAATAGAGATTTTCCAATTTAGGGACGCCTTATATAAATATGCATTTTTCTCAGCCAATTTGAAGATTTTGAAGTTTTTTATGCCTAATTTATTCTTTCATATATATAAAATGTACTTTAAATGTATAGAAAAGTGTCAAAAAGCATACCACATGAGTATAAAATGGTCTTGGGCCATGTAGTACTGAGAATTATTTAGAGTCGATTTAGGCGGTAGCCCATATTGACATATAAAAATGCACACAGAAGCTATTAGAAATGAAAATGTGTAACTTTTTGCTCATTTCTATGCTAAGGCGTTATGATACAAGAAGTCTAATTGCAAAAGGACTCTTGCATTTAAATTTTTTAGAAACAATATGGTCTGATGGCCAGTTTTTTCACTTTTCAATGGAAAACTTGCATTTAGTTTTAGCCTTAATAGGCATAAAGTTGGACCACTTACTATCATACAGAGAAAAAAAATGGTAGCCTATGAAAGGAGTAAGGTGTACTGAGTATAATAAAGTGCTTTTTTTACAGATTTAGTGAAATTTTTGTGATGGACTACAGATTTGATGTACAAAGCTCTTCACATTTTACATACATCTATTAGGCCGTTTAACCATGACCGTGAATACAAATATCTGCACTTTTTTTCTGTGATAATCTACTTTTCTCTATATCCAGAGTTCACAAATGGTTAATTAAATTTGATTTAATCATAGAAACACAAATATCAGGAACAAAAAAGCTGTCAGATAGAAAGTCAGCATGCCTCTTAGCCATAAAATGTAAACTGCTTTAAAATGCTTATTATAGCCGTAGAATGCCAAAATGGCACATTTTAACAGAATTTCTGTAAACCAAAGATGTAAATCCTTTACTTTGATTGAGTTTGACAAACTGAAACCAGCAAATCATTCAGGAAAGTTGCCAAAGTACAGAATCTAGATTTCAGGAATCCATCTCTTAGGCCCGAGAACACAGTTATTTCGTAGTGCATTTCTTTTAGACAATAAATTCAAATTAAAAAAATCGCACCTGCTCTTTCTCAAAAAGATTTTTACAGTGTAGTGTACTACCAGTGAGACAAATAATATCAAAATTATAGAAACTTCTACCAGCTCTAACTCAAAATATTGACAATTCTGTGTTAAGGGGGTGTAAAATTCAGTTTGACAGCTTCAGACGTGCTAAAATTTGACCTTTTAGAACTGGACCAATTTACTTCTTAACATAAAGATTCAGCACCCAATTTTTTTTTACATGTAATTACATCCCCCTACTTGATATTTCATGCATTTAATATCAAGAAATAAATTGGGAAAGTGTATCAAATAAGACATGCAAGTTATACACTGTTTACACTAGGGACTATATTCGTAGACAACGAAAACCAAAGGACGATAACTGTGTCCTTGGACCTAATAGGACAGAAAGACTTGACCAATCTTTATAAAACTTTGCATAACCTAAGCTTAGGCAATTGTGAGATAGGTTGCCAAGTTTCATGGCCATATGACATATATTAGAGACACTAGGGTCATTTTAATATAGACATTTGAATGTTTATTTTTGACGTGTAAATCAAATATCTTCAACTGTCAAGATTTTGGCCTTAAAATTTAAAATTTTGCAAAAATTTGCTTTGTAAATGCTCTTGAATATCAAATATTAAGTATTAAAAGCATCTGAACACTCATTTTATTTATCAGATGTATTGTAATTATTCCAAAGTTAAATTTATATAAGCCTATGCCTGAAAATAGAGATTTTCCAATTTAGGGACGCCTTATATAAATATGCATTTTTCTCAGCCAATTTGAAGATTTTGAAGTTTTTTATGCCTAATTTATTCTTTCATATATATAAAATGTACTTTAAATGTATAGAAAAGTGTCAAAAAGCATACCACATGAGTATAAAATGGTCTTGGGCCATGTAGTACTGAGAATTATTTAGAGTCGATTTAGGCGGTAGCCCATATTGACATATAAAAATGCACACAGAAGCTATTAGAAATGAAAATGTGTAACTTTTTGCTCATTTCTATGCTAAGGCGTTATGATACAAGAAGTCTAATTGCAAAAGGACTCTTGCATTTAAATTTTTTAGAAACAATATGGTCTGATGGCCAGTTTTTTCACTTTTCAATGGAAAACTTGCATTTAGTTTTAGCCTTAATAGGCATAAAGTTGGACCACTTACTATCATACAGAGAAAAAAAATGGTAGCCTATGAAAGGAGTAAGGTGTACTGAGTATAATAAAGTGCTTTTTTTACAGATTTAGTGAAATTTTTGTGATGGACTACAGATTTGATGTACAAAGCTCTTCACATTTTACATACATCTATTAGGCCGTTTAACCATGACCGTGAATACAAATATCTGCACTTTTTTTCTGTGATAATCTACTTTTCTCTATATCCAGAGTTCACAAATGGTTAATTAAATTTGATTTAATCATAGAAACACAAATATCAGGAACAAAAAAGCTGTCAGATAGAAAGTCAGCATGCCTCTTAGCCATAAAATGTAAACTGCTTTAAAATGCTTATTATAGCCGTAGAATGCCAAAATGGCACATTTTAACAGAATTTCTGTAAACCAAAGATGTAAATCCTTTACTTTGATTGAGTTTGACAAACTGAAACCAGCAAATCATTCAGGAAAGTTGCCAAAGTACAGAATCTAGATTTCAGGAATCCATCTCTTAGGCCCGAGAACACAGTTATTTCGTAGTGCATTTCTTTTAGACAATAAATTCAAATTAAAAAAATCGCACCTGCTCTTTCTCAAAAAGATTTTTACAGTGTAGTGTACTACCAGTGAGACAAATAATATCAAAATTATAGAAACTTCTACCAGCTCTAACTCAAAATATTGACAATTCTGTGTTAAGGGGGTGTAAAATTCAGTTTGACAGCTTCAGACGTGCTAAAATTTGACCTTTTAGAACTGGACCAATTTACTTCTTAACATAAAGATTCAGCACCCAATTTTTTTTACATGTAATTACATCCCCCTACTTGATATTTCATGCATTTAATATCAAGAAATAAATTGGGAAAGTGTATCAAATAAGACATGCAAGTTATACACTGTTTACACTAGGGACTATATTCGTAGACAACGAAAACCAAAGGACGATAACTGTGTCCTTGGACCTAATAGGACAGAAAGACTTGACCAATCTTTATAAAACTTTGCATAACCTAAGCTTAGGCAATTGTGAGATAGGTTGCCAAGTTTCATGGCCATATGACATATATTAGAGACACTAGGGTCATTTTAATATAGACATTTGAATGTTTATTTTTGACGTGTAAATCAAATATCTTCAACTGTCAAGATTTTGGCCTTAAAATTTAAAATTTTGCAAAAATTTGCTTTGTAAATGCTCTTGAATATCAAATATTAAGTATTAAAAGCATCTGAACACTCATTTTATTTTGTCCATGAATGGTATATTCTTTGCCGGTGTTGTCACAAAATACCTTGGTTTCATTTAAATGTGAGCATAGTGCACATTGTTTACCACATGGTCCACATCCATTAGTTTGCTTATAAAATAATAAATTATGCTTTTTGTGTACTAAGATGTCTTTTATGTTGTTATCACGTTTAAATGCCACGATAGGCGGATCGGGAAATATTTTCTTTAGTCTTTCGGATTGATGGAGAATTTTAAGATTTTTTCTAAGAATGGAATGTACATTTGGAAGCGCATTGGAAAAAGTAATTACTAAAGGTACCCTGTTGTTTTCTTTCTTCTGTTTGTACTTTAATAGATCTTCTCGGTTTAATTTGTCGACTTTCTTCAATTGAACTTCAGTGGACGAGTTATTGTATCCACGTTCTTTTAGGTGCGTTTTTATTTCTTCTCTTCTTGTTTTGTAATCTTCTTCTGTTGAGCAAATTCTTTTGACACGAATGCCGAGTCCATATGGTATAGCATTTTTTACAGAGTTTGGATGGCTTGACGACACATGTAAGTATTGGTGTTTATCTGTTGATTTTGTATAAAGATCTGTTTTAAGTTGTCTGTTTTCTATGTGTACAAACACATCAAGAAATTCAATTTTTTCAGTTGAGTAACGCATTTCTGTTTTAATTCGCGGATGCAAACTGTTTGACATTTCGTGAAATTTTTTTAATTCATCTAAACCATGTTCCCATATCCCCCAGATGTCATCAACATATCTCCAATATGAAAATGGTTGTAAATTGCTGTTTTGAAATAAATTTTCTTCCCATTGTTCGAGGTAGGTGCAAGCATAATTCATGCCTAGATGGAAACCAATAGCTGTTCCTTCAGTTTGTAAAAAGTGCTTTCCGTTGAAGCTAAAATTATTATTTTCAATGACTAAATCCATCATTTTAAGAACATCTTCAGTTGGGATTGATGTGTTAGTTCGATTTTCTAGTGCTGATTTACATGCTTCTCGTGCTTCTTTTCTTGGTACGCTTGGATATAATTTAGTTACATCTAAACAAAACATTATTGCGTTGTCTGGTAAAGGCAGTTGTATTGCATTTAATTTGTTTAAAAAATCTGTTGTGTCTTTGATATACGTGGGCAAGTTCCGAACATTCTCCGAAAGCTCGTTTTCGACTATTTCCGCGATTTTTTCTGTGGGATGGTTCCGCCCATTAATAATTGTTCTAACTGGGTGATTTTGTTTGTGTAATTTCGGATTAGCTTGTACCTTTCCGGGACATGTTCCTTTCGGTAAGAGATATTTTTTCATGTCTTTATCTATTATTTGTCTTTTACATAAATTTTCTACGAGTTTTTTTACTTTATTTTCATTTTTCTGTGTTAGATCTTTATCTATTGCTGTGTACGTATCGTTGTTATCTAATTCTTTTTCTACCTCTAATTTATAATCTTCTGTGTTCATTATTACAACTCCGGATGATTTGTCGCTTGGTCGTATCACGATGCTTGTATCATACAAAAGTTCCCGCATTGCTCTTTCTTCTTCAATAGTTATATTCATTTTGAATTTTCGACTTAATCTACTTAAAATTTTATCTTTTACGGTTTGTATATACTCATCTAACCATCTTTCTTTTCCTGCGGAGGGTGTGAACGTACTTGATTTTTTGAATTTAGTATACTCGTTTTGGTAATTTTCTTTTTCCTTGTTTTCTTCTAAAAAATGTTCGCGAAGACGCATTCTTCTTTCCCATATCTTGAGATCAGCTATAAGTTTCCCCATGTCTACTTTTCTTCTAGTTGGAACAAACTTAAATCCTTTTGACAATAATGTTTTTTGTGCGCTCGTTAATTTTTTGGAAGATTTATTAATAACCTCACATTTTGCGTCGCGGTTTTGTTTATTAAAATTATCTATTGACTCTTCTAGTTTGTTTCTTGATATTGAATTTGTTACCTTTGCTAAATTAGTAGACATGGGGAAACTTTAAAAAAAAAATCAAGTACGTTCACACCCTCCGCAGGAAAAGAGATGGTTAAATGAGTATATACAAACCGTAAAAGATGAAATTTTAAGTAGATTAAGTCGAAAATTCAAAATGAATATAACTATTGAAGAAGAAAAAGCAATGCGGGAACTTTTGTATGATACAAGCATCGTGATACGACCAAGCGACAAATCATCCGGAGTTGTAATAATGAACACAGAAGATTATAAATTAGAGGTAGAAAACGAATTAGATAACAACGATACGTACACAGCAATAGATAAAGATCTAACACAGAAAAATGAAAATAAAGTAAAAAAACTCGTAGAAAATTTATGTAAAAGACAAATAATAGATAAAGACATGAAAAAATATCTCTTACCGAAAGGAACATGTCCCGGAAAGGTACAAGCTAATCCGAAATTACACAAACAAAATCACCCAGTTAGAACAATTATTAATGGGCGGAACCATCCCACAGAAAAAATCGCGGAAATAGTCGAAAACGAGCTTTCGGAGAATGTTCGGAACTTGCCCACGTATATCAAAGACACAACAGATTTTTTAAACAAATTAAATGCAATACAACTGCCTTTACCAGACAACGCAATAATGTTTTGTTTAGATGTAACTAAATTATATCCAAGCGTACCAAGAAAAGAAGCACGAGAAGCATGTAAATCAGCACTAGAAAATCGAACTAACACATCAATCCCAACTGAAGATGTTCTTAAAATGATGGATTTAGTCATTGAAAATAATAATTTTAGCTTCAACGGAAAGCACTTTTTACAAACTGAAGAAACAGCTATTGGTTCCCATCTAGGCATGAATTATGCTTGCACCTACCTCGGACAATGGGAAGAAAATTTATTTCAAAACAGCAATTTACAACCATTTTCATATTGGAGATATGTTGATGACATCTGGGGGATATGGGAACATGGTTTAGATGAATTAAAAAAATTTCACGAAATGTCAAACAGTTTGCATCCGCGAATTAAAACAGAAATGCGTTACTCAACTGAAAAAATTGAATTTCTTGATGTGTTTGTACACATAGAAAACGGACAACTTAAAACAGATCTTTATACAAAATCAACAGAAAAACACCAATACTTACATGTGTCGTCAAGCCATCCAAACTCTGTAAAAAATGCTATACCATATGGACTCGGCATTCGTGTCAAAAGAATTTGCTCAACAGAAGAAGATTACAAAAAAGAGAGTCCAAAGTAAAAAAGGAAAATCCAAGAATGTCCTTTTTAGAGGTCGATATTTGCTGTTTTGGTGAAAATACCTAATTCTGCAATTTCATATGCTAATATTCTGCTTTTGATGGGTATGTTTTGCAAACAAACAGTGTTAGAAGAAATTTCTTCTCTGACAAAGGAAACACATGGAGAAAAAAGCATCATTAATATGACAATTTTATTGGAGATATATATATTAAATTACTATTTAAATACAAAATATTTAAATCACAATGAAATGAAGAACAGTAACCTATAAATGAATAAAATGGAAAGCAATAATCGTTCTCTACATTTTGTTCATAAAACTTTCCCGATTTCTAGAAATTTCTTCCAACAAATTAGAAAACGTATTTTATTCCAATAAAGTATACAATTTTAATTAGTAAATTAAAGTCAACTTGTTCTCTTCATATGCATCCTCGCTCAAGTTGGAAGAAATTTCTTCCAAGTAATAACAAACTATTCAAAATTTCTCCCATCAAATATAGAAACATTTGATACATTTAAACATATTAATTTCAATGTTTTAACACAGATAGTTCACTTCATTTAATGTTCCTTCTTGGAAGAAATTTCTTCCAACTAATTAGAAAATTCATTTCTAATAAAGTGGGCAATTTCAATTAATAAACTCAACTTGTTCATTTCGTTTTCATCTTCTCTCAAGTTGGAAGAAATTTCTTCCAAGTAATATCAAACCATTCAAAATTTCTCCCATTAAATATAGAAACATTTGATACATTTACATATTAATTTCAATTTTTTTAACACAGATAGTTCACTTCATTTAATGTTCCTTCTTGAAAGAAATTTCTTCCAACTAATTAGGAAAATCATTTCTAATAAAGTACTAGGCAATTTTAGTTAATAAACTTAACTTGTGATAATTTTCGTCCTCTCTGAAGTTGGAAGAAATTTCTTCCAAGTAATATCAAATCATTCAAACAAATATAGAAACTTGTTATATATTTACAATTTCCCGACTCCTTGGAAGAAATTTCTTCCGACGAATTAGAAAATTTATTTAAATTCCAATAAAGTATCATACAATTTAGGTTCATATACTCAACTTTTTCAATTCATTTTGTATCCCTTCTCAAGTTAGAAGAAATTTCTTCCAAGTAATATTAAATCATCCAAAATTTGTTCCAACAAATATAGAAACATGAAATATATTTACAAATTATGTCCATTTGTTCAACACACTAGATAGTTCACTTATTCTATGTTCCTTATTGGACGAAATTTCTTCCAGTTACTTTTACAACAGTAAGAAAAAATTTAAAGATTCATACAAACAAAAATCTTTCCACTGCAGAAGTTTCAATTGAATTTAGCCAAAAAAAAATGCCAAAACATTATTAGTTATTCAACATAATGTACAACATATTAAAAAAAAGAAACATATTTATATAATAACACAAATAAGTCACTCCCTTTTAAGACTCAATCTTGGAAGAAATTTCCTCCAAGAACTTTTACAGCAGAAAGAAAACAATCATTTCATTCTGTATAAAGTCTCCACCACAGTGATACCAGTGATACTGGTTGGAAGAAATTTCTTCCAAGTGCATTTATAGCCATGTGAAAAATTGTCATTTCGTTTCCTATAAAAGCTTCATCTTTTCTTAGTATATTTTTTTTCCCGTTATTTTTTTCCCACAGGAAATTTTATTTCTCTAAATTTAAAAAAAAATTCTTTACCTTTTAAGAGATTTAAAAAAACATGAAGTACATTTTAACAAGTACAAATGAATTACATGACACTGGTTTGTTAGAACTCATTTTAGACTTGAACGCTGAAAAGCTTAAGTAAATTCACTAAATTTTGAATAGCTAGCACATACATCTTACATAAAATAATAGTGAAAAACACCAAATACATATAACTATCTAATATTAATAAGGGGAGACAATAAGGAGGGGGAAATCTGACGAATTGGTTATTTGCACTTTTTAACAGTGGCGGAAAGAGAACTTTTCATAAGGGGAGGGTGCTGACTGACCTAAGAGGGGGCCCTCTCCAGTCATGCTGCAGTGATTCCCTATATAATCAACCATGTTTTCCCACAAAAGGGGGGTGGACCCCAAGGGCCCCTTCCCCTGGATCCGCCTATGTTTAATGTGCAGTAAACTGAAAGGCCCTATGTACAGTAGAAGGGGTGAACATGCGTCCCCGATTCCTATCCCCTACTCCCAGGCTAATATTTGGTTAAAGAAATTTTTAGAACATATCTATTCTTATCCTTCAAGACTTTTTTCTAATTCTAACACTTTTTGAAGCTTACATATTTGTTTGACTATTTTAAACATAGAGGGTTCAAAAGTAAGAGAATGTGATTTTACAAAATAGGTACTAAGAGTTACCTTATGCACTACAACCACTAAGTAGAATGCTTAACAGTACAGTACTTTTAGCTAGTTTTGGCACATTGGTAAACAAAGCCATTCATTTCTCTGGTAATAACAGTAGTAATGAGACTATGTAAAGTCACTTCAAGATGAAATATGATCAATTAATTAAACACAAATAATAATTCTACAACAGATAAATGCATTATAACACAATATCAACAAAACATTATAAGATCAAAAACCAAAATTAGTTTTAAGAAATTTCTTAGGTTGTCTCTTCCTGCAGTTCTCTGGTAATAGTATTATTAGTTCACATAAGAATGTACTTTGTTTCCGTTTCTCTGTTGCCTTTGTTTTATCTAAAAAAAAGTAAAGTACAACCTAATTGTGTTCTCTGTCTAAAACATAAAGATGTATCAATAACATGAACTTAACTAGAATAATACACCAATATTCATAAAAACAACATAATTTTATTTTTAATCTGACTAAGGGATATGATCAAGTCCCCTCCTCTACACTCTTGGCAGTTGAAGATAGAATTTTCTATCAGTGTGGTTATGATTATTTTGGTCCCAGTTGTAACTTGTAACATTCAATTAAAATTAAGGGCCTTTAACATGTTTAATGAGCATGTGTGAATGTAGAGAAAATAATAAAGGATTGCCATGTGGTGATTGTGCATCATTCTGAACCCAACAAAAACATTATAAGACAACAATGAGTGACAATTTGAAAGTTCTTAATCAACGTATTTCCTGTATGTTACTTTCATACGCAAAATTAATGTTTGAATATCAATTTTTCCTTCTGGTTCCTGCTTCAAGGAATGTATGGTATACTAGTGGACAAAATCATTTTTAAAACCTCAACACTTCAGAGAGTGCAAGTGTTGCAATGGTCAATAATGTTACAAAAGAATAATTACTCCTATAATGCAATTATCATAGGGTACCAGTGGTATTCTTTATTCTTTTCATCGAAGACTATAGAGAAAAAATAGGTAGCAGTTTCTGTATCTAGATATGTCAGTGTTGCATAAAAATCAAAACCATATACATGGTCATGCCGCAAAAATGGATAGTGTGTTTTTTGTTGTTTGGATATACAAGTACCCGGCCATGGCCACTATGTGTTTTTGTTTTTATGTATTACTTTTTATCCACCTGATGAGTTAAGCCTTTTTCAAATGAATTTATAGTTCGTTCTTTCAAGTGTTGTACTTTTATGCCACTTTCTTAGGTACGGAGAGGTTTTGGATGCCGCTAACATGTTTAAGTGAAAGTTTAAGCGCTATAAAACCAGGTTCAAACCACCATTTTCTACACTTCAAATGCTTGTACCAGGTCAGAAATATGGCAGTTGTTGTCCATTCGTTTAATGTGTTTTTTTATTTGATTTTGCCATGTGATAAGGGACTTTTCGAATGAATTCTCCTCTGAGCTCTATACTTTTTAACCCCGCTACATTCTGTATGCATGTGTGTATCCCAAGTAGAAGCCAATAATTCAGAGATTGTCGTTTGTTGATCCGATACATATTTTTTTCTTTGACTTTTTTGTACATGAATTAGGCCGTTGGTTTTCTTGTTAGAATTGATTAACATTTGTCATTTCGTGCTGTTGTATAGCTGATCGACTACAGGGTATGGAGTTTGCTCATTGTTGAAGGCAGTACGGTGATATAAAAATGCTGCTCAAAACATCGACTTCATGTACTCTTTCACTTAAAGAAAAAAGAGAATTTTAATGACCTTGAAGTGAAGATTTTTACACATATTTTCTATAATTTGTTAAATGTTATTTTGATTTTCTGGATTTTTCTACACCAAATTGGATAAGCTTTTTATAAGAAGTAATTGCAAACATGTGTCGTCCAATACAAGATTCTAGTCGGAGTACCATCTTAAAAGAAATCGATGTGTAGTTGAAATGGGCATACCATTGTAACCATTGTCAAGCGAAGATGATAAAGTGTAAGAAACAACAGACAAAAATTTTAAAACTATGCATGAATCGAATCATTGATAACAGAATAATAAAAAATGTTAATAAATATAGGAAGATGTGGTAAACGTGACAATAAGACAACGCTTCATCCACGTCACAAGTTATAAAAGTAAATCATTATAAGTTAAGGTACGGTCTTCAACACAGAGCTTAGGCTCACACCGAACAGCAAGCTATAAAGGGCCGCAAAATAACTATTCAAACAATAAAACTGTCTTATCTATATAAACTAGATGATCCGCAGGGCGCAGCTTTACACGACCGCAAAGGTCGAACCCTGAACAAATGGGCTAGTATGGACACAACATTTAAGCTTGGTACTGTCTGAATTTGGAATGTGGTCAAATATGTTACATACTAGTAATATCGGTTTTGACACAAAATAAATTTGGTCTAAAAGCTTGTAAATCTATAGCTATTGCTCGTTACTGTCAGTGTGCAAATTGAAGATTTCATCTGGAACCTTACAGTACAATTTCAGCGTGATTCATACACTCTAACACAAGTAATTGTCTGAAACTAGAAAAATGCTTCTTTTTTGTCCTTTTTTGCCTCTAATTCCTTCATGATTGGGGCAATTAACCCCAAACTCAATTCCATCATTCCTTTTGTTACATGAAACATGTGGTACAATTTCAGAGAGATCCATACACTTACACACAAGTTATTGTTTGGAAACTAGAAAAAAAGGCTGGTTTTGGACCCCTTTTTGGCCCTTCATACTTATATTGTTGGCCCCATAACCCCTAAACAGAATCATAACCTTCTACTTGTGGTTTTTAACATTGTGGTAAAATTTCAAACCATTAGAAATATTCATACACAAGTTATTATCCTTAAACTAGAAAAATGCTTGTTAAGGACCCCTTAGGGCCTCTTATTCCTAACCAAATTATCACAAGTTAAGTTTATTAGCTAAAATTGCCTACTTTATTAGAAATGATTTTCCTAATTAGTTGGAAGAAATTTCTTCCAAGAAGGAACATTAAATGAAGTGAACTATCTGTGTTAAAAAAATTGAAATTAATATGTAAATGTATCAAATGTTTCTATATTTAATGGGAGAAATTTTGAATGGTTTGATATTACTTGGAAGAAATTTCTTCCAACTTGAGAGAGGATGAAAACGAAATGAACAAGTTGAGTTTATTAACTGAAATTGCCCACTTTTATTAGAAATGAATTTTCTAATTAGTTGGAAGAAATTTCTTCCAAGAAGGAACATTAAATGAAGTGAACGATCTGTGTTAAAACATTGAAATTAATATGTTTAAATGTATCAAATGTTTCTATATTTGATGGGAGAAATTTTGAATGGTTTGTTATTACTTGGAAGAAATTTCTTCCAAATTGAGCGAGGATGCATATGAAGAGAACAAGTTGACTTTACTAACTAAAATTGTATACTTTATTGGAATAAAATACGTTTTCTAATTTGTTGGAAGAAATTTCTTCCAAGGAATCGGGAAAGTTTTATGAAAAAAATGTAGAGAACGATTATTGCTTTCCATTTTATTCATTTATAGGTTACTGTTCTTCATTTCATTGTGATTTAAATATTTTGTAAATTATAAATAGTAATTTAATATATATATCTCCAATAAAATTGTCATATTAATGATGCTTTTTTCTCCATGTGTTTCCTTTGTCAGAGAAGAAATTTCTTCTAACACTGTTTGTTTGCAAAACATACCCATCAAAAGCAGAATATTAGCATATGAAATTGCAGAATTAGGTATTTTCACCAAAACAGCAAATATCGACCTCTAAAAAGGACATTCTTGGATTTTCCTTTTTTACTTTGGACTGTCTTAAAACAAGAAGAGAAGAAATAAAAACGCACCTAAAAGAACGTGGATACAATAACTCGTCCACTGAAGTTCAATTGAAGAAAGTCGACAAATTAAACCGAGAAGATCTATTAAAGTACAAACAGAAGAAAGAAAACAACAGGGTACCTTTAGTAATTACTTTTTCCAATGCGCTTCCAAATGTACATTCCATTCTTAGAAAAAATCTTAAAATTCTCCATCAATCCGAAAGACTAAAGAAAATATTTCCCGATCCGCCTATCGTGGCATTTAAACGTGATAACAACATAAAAGACATCTTAGTACACAAAAAGCATAATTTATTATTTTATAAGCAAACTAATGGATGTGGACCATGTGGTAAACAATGTGCACTATGCTCACATTTAAATGAAACCAAGGTATTTTGTGACAAAACCGGCAAAGAATATACCATTCATGGACAAATAAATTGTAAAACCGTAGGCGTGATATATGCGATTAATTGTACAAAATGTGAAAAAGTTATTTATGTAGGACAAACGGGTGATACACTATATCAACGAATGCTATTGAACTTTTCAAAAATACGAACAAAGAAAACAGAAGATCCAGTAGCCAACCATTTCATTCAGAACAATCATTCAATAACAAATTTAAAAGTTACCGCCATAGAAAGAGTATTTGGGACAGAAACTTACAGAAAAATTAAAGAAGCCTTTTGGATAAAAAAAATTAAAAACTCTAGAACCTGAAGGACTCAACACAATGTATGAACGATGATAAATATATTTATATTGAAAAAGCGAAAAACGCGGCAAATGAACGTCATAAAAGTTATTATAACGTAATGTATCCAAGTGATGTAATTGTTGTTTCAATGTTGTAATTTATTCCAATGAAGAAGGCCGTAATGGCCGAAACGTATGGGAATTTGTTTTATAGTTTTTATTATATATATATATATAATGTTAAAACTGACGTGGAAAGGTAACATATGGCCACCGAAAGCTCTTTTTTGAGAGCCCAGGTGGTCGTGTGGTCTAGCGGGACGGCTGCAGTGCAGGCGATTTGGTGTCACGATATCACAGTAGCATGGGTTCGAATCCCGGCGAGGGAAGAACCAAAAATTTGCGAAAGCAAATTTACAGATCTAACATTGTTGGGTTGATGTTTAGACGAGTTGTATATATATATATATATATGCACTGCAGCCGTCCCGCTAGACCACACGATCACCTGGGCTCTACAATAATAGAGTTTTTGCTGGCCGTGTGTTACCTTTCCACGTCAGTTTTAATCTAGCGGCGTACTGCAGTACATGCTATATAAGGCATGAAGATGTTATTCTAACAGATCAGCTGAATTATATATAGTAAAGGATCCTACAAATTAATGTAAGAAAAAGTCACAGAAAATGATTATATTTATAAGTACGTCTGAGTCAGTGACAACAGATGTATCCATCGGATCGCCATCAATGATGGTGACACATGGCTGTGTACATAATGTATATACAACTCTGCTCAACATCAACCCAACAATGTTAGATCTGTAAATTTGCTTTCGCAGATTTTTGGTTCTTCTCTCGCCGGGATTCGAACCCATGCTACTGCGATATCGGGCACAAAATCGCTGCACTGCAGCCGTCCCGAAAGACAACACGACCACCTGGGCTCTACAATAATAGTTTTCGCTGGCCGTGTGTTGCCTTTCTACGTCAGTTTAATCTAGCGGCGTATTGCACTACATGATATATAAGGCATGAAGATGTAATGTTACAGATCAGCTAAATTATGGGTTCGAATCCCGGCGAAAGCAAATTTACAGATCTTACATTGTTGGGTTGATGTTTAGACGAGTTGTATATACATTATGTACACAGCCATGTATCACCATCATTGATGGCGATCCGATGGATACATCTGTTGTAGAGTTGTCACTGACTCAGACGTACTTATAAATATAATTATTTTCTGTGACTGTATCTTACATTAATTTGTAGCATCCTTTTCTATAGATAATTTAGCTGATCTGTAACAATAACATCTTCATGCCTTTTATATCATGTACTGCAGTACGCCACTAGATTAAAACTGACGTGGAAAGGTAACACACGGCCAGCGAAAGCTCTTTTATTGTAGAGCCCAGGTGGTCGTGTGGTCTAGAGGGACGGCTGCAGTGCAGGCGATTTGGTGTCACGATATCACAGTAGCATGAGTTCGAATCCCGGCGAGGGAAGGACCAAACATTTGCGAAAGTAAATTTACAGATCTAACATTGTTGGGTGGATGTTTAGACGAGTTGTATAAACATTATGTACACTCTAGTAAACTCATCACTTGTTCCCCTGTATAGTTTACTTTTTTTGATTACTATTAACAAAATATACCGTATGGTATCCCAAAGTTATGACACTGTAATTAGATCTTTGAATATTGATTTTACTGGTATTAACATTAAATTAAAAGCAAACTAAGTATTATTGTTATATACATATGCACATTCATGGATCTACAATCTATAAATTCCTGTATCTTGGCATTGCACAAGGTCATGTTCTTCTTTGACTGTTTATGACGTCTTTACACTAAATCCATTGGATTTTGGATATGTACTGATTTATAATTTAGTCTTAAATGCATGAATCTTTTTTATTAGTTGTTATTTACTTTGAACTAGCTGTCAGTAATTGTGAGTACTCTCATATCTGTTCGGAATGTCTTTTGTTGTCGGGATGTACAAGTACCCGGTCAAGTCCACACTGCGCTTTTGTTATATGTTTTTCTATTTGTATCCATCTGATGAGTTAATAGTTATCAAAAGTACCAGGATTATAATTTCATACGCCAGACGCGCGTTTCGTCTACATAAGACTCATCAGTGACGCTCAGATCAAAAAAGGTAAAAAGCCAAATAAATACAAAGTTGAAGAGCATTGAGGATCCAAAATTCCAAAAAGTTGTGCTAAATACGGCTAAGGTAATCTACTCCTGGGGTAAGAAAATCCTTAGTTTTTCGAAATATTCAAAGTTTTGTATACAGAAAATTTATAAAAATGACCATATAATTGATATTCATGTCAACACCGAAGTGCTGACTACTGGGCTGGTGATACCCTCGGGGACGAAACGTCCACAAGCAGTGGCATCGACCCAGTGGTGTAAATAGTTATCAAAAGTACCAGGATTATAATTTTATACGCCAGACGCGCGTTTCGTCTACATAAGACTCATCAGTGACGCTCAGATCAAAATAGGTAAAAAGCCAAATAAATACAAAGTTGATGAGCATTGAGGATCCAAAATTCCAAAAAGTTGTGCCAAATACGGCTAAGGTAATCTACTCCTGGGGTAAGAAAATCCTTAGTTTTTCGAAAAATTCAAAGTTTTGTATTCAGAAAATTTATAAAAATGACCATATAATTAATTGATATTCATTTCAACACCGAAGTGCTGACTACTGGGCTGGTGATACCCTCGGGGACGAAACGTCCACCAGCAGTGGCATCGACCCAGTGGTGTAAATAGTTATCAAAGTACCAGGATTATAATTTTATACGCCAGACGCGCGTTTCGTCTACATAAGACTCATCAGTGACGCTCAGATTAAAAAAGGTAAAAAGCCAAATAAATACAAAGTTGAAGAGCATTGAGGATCCAAAATTCCAAAAAGTTGTGCCAAATACGGCTAAGGTAATCTACTCCTGGGGTAAGAAAATCCTTAGCTTTTCGAAAAATTCAAAGTTTTGTATACAGAAAATTTATAAAAATGACCATATAATTGATATTCATGTCAACACCGAAGTGCTGACTACAGGGCTGGTGATACCCTCGGGGACGAAACGTCCACAAGCAGTGGCATCGACCCAGTGGTGTAAATAGTTATCAAAAGTACCAGGATTATAATTTTATACGCCAGACGCGCGTTTCGTCTACATAAGACTCATCAGTGACGCTCAGATCAAAATAGGTAAAAAGCCAAATAAATAAAAAGGTGAAGAGCATTGAGGATCCAAAATTCCAAAAAGTTGTGTCAAATACGGCTAAGGTAATCTACTCCTGGGGTAAGAAAATCCTTATTTGTTCGAAAAAATCAAAGTTTTGTATACAGAAAATTTATAAAAATGACAATATAATTGATATTCATTTCAACACCGAAGTGCTGACTACTGGGCTGGTGATACCCTCGGGGACGAAACGTCCACCAGCAGTGGCATCGACCCAGTGGTGTAAATAGTTATCAAAAGTACCAGGATTATTATTGTATACGCCAGGCGCGCGTTTCGTCTACATAAGACTCATCAGTGACGCTCAGATCAAAATAGGTAAAAAGCCAAATAAATACAAAGTTGAAGAGCATTGAGGATCCAGAATTCCAAAAAGTTGTGCCTAATACGGCTAAGGTAATCTACTCCTGGGGTAAGAATATCCTTAGTTTTTCGAAAAATTCAAAGTTTTGTATACAGAAAATTTATAAAAATGACCATATAATTGATATTCATGTCCACACCGAAGTGCTGACTACTGGGCTGGTGATACCCTCGGAGACGAAACGTCCACCAGCAGTGGGATCGACCCAGTGGTGTAAATAGTTATCAAAAGTACCAGGATTATAATTTTATACGCCAGGCGCGCGTTTCGTCTACATAAGACTCATCAGTGACGCTCAGATCAAAATAGGTAAAAAGCCAAATAAATACAAAGTTGAAGAGCATTGAGGATCCAAAATTCCAAAAAGTTGTGCCAAATACGGCTAAGGTAATCTACTCCTGGGGTAAGAAAATCCTTAGTTTTTCAAAAAAATTCAAAGTTTTGTATACAGAAAATTTATAAAAATGACCATATAATTGATATTCATGTCAACACCGAAGTGCTGACTACTGGGCTGGTGATACCCTCGGGGACGAAACGTCCACCAGCAGTGGCATCGACCCAGTGGTGTAAATAGTTATCAAAAGTACCAGGATTATAATTTTATACGCCAGACGCGCGTTTCGTCTACATAAGACTCATCAGTGACGCTCAGATCAAAATAGGTAAAAAGCCAAGTAAATACAACGTTGAAGAGCATTGAGGATCCAAAATTCCAAGAAGTTGTGCCAAATACGGCTAAGGTAATCTACTCCTGGGGTAAGAAAATCCTTAGTTTTTCAAAAAAATTCAAAGTTTTGTATACAGAAAATTTATAAAAATGACCATATAATTGATATTCATGTCAACACCGAAGTGCTGACTACTGGGCTGGTGATACCCTCGGGGACGAAACGTCCACCAGCAGTGGCATCGACCCAGTGGTGTAAATAGTTATCAAAAGTACCAGGATTATAATTGTATACGCCAGACGCGCGTTTCGTCTACATAAGACTCATCAGTGACGCTCAGATCAAAATAGGTAAAAAGCCAAATAAATAAAAAGGTGAAGAGCATTGAGGATCCAAAATTCCAAAAAGTTGTGTCAAATACGGCTAAGGTAATCTACTCCTGGGGTAAGAAAATCCTTATTTGTTCGAAAAAATCAAAGTTTTGTATACAGAAAATTTATGAAAATGACCATATAATTGATATTCATTTCAACACCGAAGTGCTGACTACTGGGCTGGTGATACCCTCGGGGACGAAACGTCCACCAGCAGTGGCATCGACCCAGTGGTGTAAATAGTTATCAAAAGTACCAGGATTATAATTGTATACGCCAGGCGCGCGTTTCGTCTACATAAGACTCATCAGTGACGCTCAGATCAAAATAGGTAAAAAGCCAAATAAATACAAAGTTGAAGAGCATTGAGGATCCAGAATTCCAAAAAGTTGTGCCTAATACGGCTAAGGTAATCTACTCCTGGGGTAAGAATATCCTTAGTTTTTCGAAAAATTCAAAGTTTTGTATACAGAAAATTTATAAAAATGACCATATAATTGATAGTCATGTCAACACCGAAGTGCTGACTACTGGGCTGGTTATACCCTCGGAGACGAAACGTCCACCAGCAGTGGGATCGACCCAGTGGTGTAAATAGTTATCAAAAGTACCAGGATTATAATTTTATACGCCAGGCGCGCGTTTCGTCTACATAAGACTCATCAGTGACGCTCAGATCAAAATAGGTAAAAAGCCAAATAAATACAAAGTTGAAGAGCATTGAGGATCCAAAATTCCAAAAAGTTGTGCCAAATACGGCTAAGGTAATCTACTCCTGGGGTAAGAAAATCCTTAGTTTTTCAAAAAAATTCAAAGTTTTGTATACAGAAAATTTATAAAAATGACCATATAATTGATATTCATGTCAACACCGAAGTGCTGACTACTGGGCTGGTGATACCCTCGGGGACGAAACGTCCACCAGCAGTGGCATCGACCCAGTGGTGTAAATAGTTATCAAAAGTACCAGGATTAT
This sequence comes from Mytilus trossulus, assembly GCF_036588685.1. Classification (NCBI taxonomy): domain Eukaryota; kingdom Metazoa; phylum Mollusca; class Bivalvia; order Mytilida; family Mytilidae; genus Mytilus; species Mytilus trossulus. The sequence goes on from NW_026963372.1 coordinate 26,023, forward strand.
GATTTTATACGCCAGACGCGCGTTTCGTCTACATAAGACTCATCAGTGACGCTCAGATCAAAATAGGTAAAAAGCCAAGTAAATACAAAGTTGAAGAGCATTGAGGATCCAAAATTCCAAGAAGTTGTGCCAAATACGGCTAAGGTAATCTACTCCTGGGGTAAGAAAATCCTTAGTTTTTCAAAAAATTCAAAGTTTTGTATACAGAAAATTTATAAAAATGACCATATAATTGATATTCATGTCAACACCGAAGTGCTGACTACTGGGCTGGTGATACCCCCGGGGACGAAACGTCCACCAGCAGTGGCATCGACCCAGTGGTGTAAATAGTTATCAAAAGTACCAGGATTATAATTTTATACGCCAGACGCGCGTTTCGTCTACATAAGACTCATCAGTGACGCTCAGATCAAAATAGGTAAAAAGCCAAGTAAATACAAAGTTGAAGAGCATTGAGGATCCAAAATTCCAAAAAGTTGTGCCAAATACGGCTAAGGTAATCTACTCCTGGGGTAAGAAAATCCTTAGTTTTTCGAAAAATTCAAAGTTTTGTATACAGAAAATTTATAAAAATGACCATATAATTGATAGTCATGTCAACACCGAAGTGCTGACTACTGGGCTGGTTATACCCTCGGGGACGAAACGTCCACCAGCAGTGGCATCGACCCAGTGGTGTAAATAGTTATCAAAAGTACCAGGATTATAATTTTATACGCCAGACGCGCGTTTCGTCTACATAAGACTCATCAGTGACGCTCAGATCAAAATAGGTAAAAAGCCAAATAAATACAAAGTTGAAGAGCATTGAGGATCCAAAATTCCAAAAGTTGTGCCAAATACGGCTAAGGTAATCTACTCCTGGGGTAAGAAAATCCTTAGTTTTTCGAAAAATTCAAAATTTTGTATTCAGAAAATTTATAAAAATGACCATATAATTGATATTCATGTCAACACCGAAGTGCTGACTACTGGGCTGGTGATACCCTCGGGGACGAAACGTCCACCAGCAGTGGCATCGACCCAGTGGTGTAAATAGTTATCAAAGTACCAGGATTATAATTTTATACGCCAGACGCGCGTTTCGTCTACATAAGACTCATCAGTGACGCTCAGATTAAAAAAGGTAAAATGCCAAATAAATACAAAGTTGAAGAGCATTGAGGATCCAAAATTCCAAAAAGTTGTGCCAAATACGGCTAAGGTAATCTACTCCTGGGGTAAGAAAATGCTTAGTTTTTCGAAAAATTCAAAGTTTTGTATACAGAAAATTTATAAAAATGACCATATAATTGATATTCATGTCAACACCGAAGTGCTGACTACAGGGCTGGTGATACCCTCGGAGACAAAACGTCCAGCAGCAGTGGCATCGACCCAGTGGTGTAAATAGTTATCAAAAGTACCAGGATTATAATTGTATACGCCATGCGCGCGTTTCGTCTACATAAGACTCATCAGTGACGCTCAGATCAAAATAGGTAAAAAGCCAAATAAATTCAAAGTTGAAGAGCATTGAGGATCCTAAATTCCAAAAAGTTGTGCCAAATACGGCTAAGGTAATCTACTCCTGGGGTAAGAAAATCCTTAGTTTTTCGAAAAATTCAAAGTTTTGTATACAGAAAATTTATAAAAATGACCATATAATTGATATTCATGTCCACACCGAAGTGCTGACTACTGGGCTGGTGATACCCTCGGGGACGAAACGTCCACCAGCAGTTGCATCGACTTTTTATTTTTCAACTGATTTTCATAGTTCATTTTCGTGTTGTACTGTTACACCACAGTCCCAGGTTATGGGAGGGTTGGGATCCCTCTCACATGTTTAACCCCGCCACATTCCGTATGTATGTACCTGTTCCTAATCAGGAGCCTGTAATTCAGTGGTTGTCTTTTGTTGCTGTTTTACATATTTATGTTTTGTTCATTTGTTTGTACATTAATTAGGCCGTAAGTTCTCGTTTGAATTGTTTTTCATTTGTGATTTCGGGATCTTTTATAGCTGACTATGCGGTATGGGCTCTGCTTATTGTTGACGGCCCTCTGGTGACATATAGCTTTAATTTCTGTGTCATTTAGTCGCATGTGGAGAGTTGTCTCATTTGCAATCATACCACATCTTCTTTTTTATATATAGTGGATGCTACCATTATATATTGAAAAGTATTGTGTATCATTTTTGTGTACGATTTTTCAATTTAACATGGTAATGGTAGTATGCAGGGCTAAAAAAGACGTTTTGATAGAAATAATGTCATAGAAAGGTCGAGTTTTAAAATTATCCAGAAGTTTTTAAGAGTTAACAGTTTCACAGTAATTCTTAAGATCCTCTTTCAAAGCGGACATAAGTATTGTTAATTTAATGGACAATTCCTTCGTCAAACAAAATTAACAAAGTAGTAAGTTATATAAGTGTTATATTTGGCTCCTTATATTAGGTCCATTGTGTGAAGACAAATAATATCTTAAATTGAAAAACACACGTAAGAAATTAAAATAGAACTACTTCATGTTATTTGAAATTAAGTCAAAAGCAGGGGATGTGTTACAGCCTTATTGAATCTACTCCTTTTTAGGAAACTTCGTCAGGCAAATATGACTATAGACGGATTTGTATGGAACGCCGGAACTGTCTTATAGTGTAAACATTTAATGTGTTTTGTCGCTTTGCCTTTACGTCCTATCATTTCTTCTTTATGTTATGTGCAGATGCCTTTACGTCCTGTCATTTCTTCTTTATGTTATGTGCAGATGCCTTTATATCCTGACACGGCATCTCTGTGTTATGTCAAATTAGTAATTCGTTTGGTCAAACAATTGTATGATATGTCATTGCTAAACTTTGTTGTGTAAAATATGCATTACATTATGCTGTAACTACTATATATTCTGTGAATACTTCGGAACTTTATGATCAACCACCTTTACATTCTCTCATATTTAATCTATGTTGTGTCTATTCTTCTTTTACGTAAGTCAGTTAATAATTGCGTCCTGTCTCAAGTGTTATTGTTATGTCAAATGGTCTAAACGTTTTGTTTTTATTCACCTTTGTTCTATGTAAATCTCATAATATTATAGTCTTTTGGCGTTTTGTTGTGTTTATACATATGACTCTCCAGTGAAAAACATAATACATCATGGTATAATTCATATGCGTTTTGCCGTACAGTTGATACTCTCTGTGAGCATTCATTACGTCATGTGCAAATGCCTTTTACATTTTGTGCAAACAACTTATACGTTTTGGACAAACCTCGTTTACCTTATCTGCAAACATCGTTCACCCTATGTGCAAACATCGTTTCCTTATGTGCAAGCACCTATAACGTTATGTGCAAATACCTATTAAGTTATGTATAAAAACTACATCGTTATGTGCAAACACTATTACGTTATGCGCAAATACCGTTTACATTATGTGCAAACACCGATTACTCTATGTGCAAATGCCTATTACATTATGTCCAAACATCTATTACGTTAGTGCAAACACCTATTACGTTATGTCCAAACACCAATTACGTTATGTGCAAACACCTATTACGTTATGGTAAACGCTTTTTTGACACAGATTAAAACAAAACGCATCAGTGATATACACTTTGAAAATTAAGAAAACTGTAAGTTTTAGCTTTCTAAAAAGCTCTGAACTAATTCGCTGTATTCTGTTTCAAGCTAATATCCATTGGATGCTGAAAGTGAACTGAAGGTAATATGTGAGCATGGGGTTGTTGATTTAGTATTGAAAATGTAGTATTTTTATATATTGATTGATATAAAAATATTTTATAAATATTTAGATTTTTGTTCTACTTAAAGAGTGTGCGTTATACATCCATTCTTTTTATATTTTGTTCACTTTACTTGTTGAAAATTCAAATATTTACAAATATATAGACACGATTCTCGAGATGTGTCTCTCTGGAAGTGTGCCTAAATTGACGTAATGGCGTCTTATTCTGTTACGCCATGCAAATCTGCACAGTTTCATAGTGTCCCATCTCCATTTTCGAAACTACTTTAACGAAAACAGTTAAAAAATACGGACAAATGATGTCATCAGGTGAGAAAATGGTATAGCTAGTTTAATGCTATTTTTTTGTAATTAATTAATTTCAAAGGCAAAATCGATCAAACACAAAAACAAAAAAGATCCTACATTTTTTAATTTGGTGAATAAAATGTCACGCGTTATTTTTTTACAAAAACGTTGCGTCCAGTCGAAATAAACGAAAACGATGACTAGTTTTGCACTTTATAGTCGACAATCAAAGTCTTATATAGACATGTTATTTTTCTCATATTTTCAAAATATCTATATTTATCTTCATTGCATTCTTATAATTACTGTCCGAGAAAACAATGTTTGAAAATTAGTGACTAGATGTCGCACGCATTAAATTTCTTACGGCGGCAACCTGACGTCGTTTTGAATAGCCAAAGCAACAAAAAACGCAGTGCCATAAAAACACACAGAACAAGCGCACAACTTAGTCGATTGTCGGTGCATATATTGTTCTACATATATAGAGAGATACTTTTTAAACTACGATTTGATTTATCTATATGTTACTGATTTTTCTGATTATTTTTATCATTCTATGATATTGATTAGTGTTGCCCTCAACCCGGAACAGATTGAATGTTTTATCTGTACTCGCAAATTTTAAGATAAGTGCAGCACTTGCAAGTTTAAATGAGTAAAACTTGGGTGCGTAATTGTACGAGCATTTTTGTTTTGCGTTTCTATCTTACAGCACTAAAGAGTCTTCTTTAAAATTAACGGACGAAGAATGTTTCGGATGATGCTCTCAATGTCAAACTGCTTTAACAGCTTTAATAGAAAAATGGCTTAAAGCCATTGATGATGGCGATCTTGTTGGAGCAGTATTTCTAGATCTAGCAAAAGCCTTTGATCTTCTCAATCATGAACTGCTTATTCAAAAATTAAACAAATTCAAATTAGCTTATACTTCATTACGTTGGTTTACATCATATTTGGCTGACAGATATCAGAAAGTATCTATTTCAAATACATTATCAGACGTACAAAAACAAAAAACGGGTGTACCTCAAGGATCCGTATTAGGACCGGTGTTGTTTTTAATTTTTATAAATGATCTTCCTTTGTCTAATCCTAATCATAACACCGATTTATTTGCTGATGATAGCACCATATCAGTCATGAAACAAAACAAAAGTTGCATCAGTCAAAAACTTAATACAGTTTTACAAGATATTAATCGCTGGTGTGATGACAATAAAATGGCTATAAATGTATCTAAAACGAAAGCTATATGCATTGGATCTAAACAAAAGCTTTCCGTTACATCAAATGAAAACATTAATCTTGCTTTAAATGCTTTAAATGGACAACAAATTATAGAAAGTACATGTGAAAAAGTTCTAGGTGTTTTTATTGATGCATCTCTATCTTGGTCTTCTCATATCGATTATATAATCAAAAAAGTTAACTCTTCTTTAGCTTTACTAAAAAGGATAAAGAAATATTTAAATCATAAAGCTAGACAAATGTACTATAACGCTTACGTTTTACCTCACTTAGATTATTGTTGTTCAATATGGGGAAACTGTAATAACTTTTTATTAGATAGTTTACTAAAACTGCAAAAAAGGGCAGCAAGAATAATTTTAGACGAACAAGATTACACCAAACCTTCAAGAGAATTATTTCACGAATGTAACATTGTGCCAATCACACAAAGAGTACTTTATCACAAATCATTACTAATGTATAAGGCAAAACATGGCTTAGCTCCAGAATATATGTCAAGTCTTATTGTATCAGCTTCTGCAAACCAAAAATATAATACAGGATTTTCATCCTCAGATAATTTTATTATTCCAAAACCAAATACAGAGTTGTATAAGTCTAGTTTCTCGTACAATGGACCAAGAGTGTGGAATGCTCTTCCTAATTCAATAAAAAAATCAAATACAGTATCCGAATTTAAACATAAATACAAATCTATGTACTTTTAACATTACCATCATATTTTTACTGTAATGCCATATCATAATTGTTAATTGTATTTTAAATTGTACATAATCTTTATTTACCATTATTATTGATGCATTGTTTATTTGTAATGTAATTATTATTGTATTAAGAGAGCCTTATTGAAAATTGGTGTAATCCAAATGAGTTACTCTCTCTAAATAAAGATATTATTATTATTATTATTATAATGTTTCTTTGAAACGATACGAATATATTACTGTAAAAACTAAGAAAAAACTTACACTTGTCAGAAAATACACTAAACCGGGTAACATGTTAAAGTACTTTAGAGAACTTTAAGAAAAATTCGCTGGACATCAGACGGAGTAGAAAGCTTGCCGGATATTTCATGTATTATCACTTAATATTATCGGTTCAGTATAAGTCACGAAATTGTTTTTGAATGTTACTAAACCGACATTAGTTTCCGACACGAATATGAATTTTTCATTCGAAATTATTCTTTGAAACTTCGTGAAAGGGACATTAGGATACAGCCGGGGGCTTTTTCAAGTAGACATTAATTTTTTTCGCGGGAACGAAATAATACAATCTGCGGTCGATTTTTTTAAATATTGCGGAAAACATTTGAACGACACTAAGTAACTGTATTGTAAGCGCCGAATTGGGAGTATAGATCGTGACACAATATCTTTTAAATCGTTCCTAATATTTAAAGTTTCTATCAAGTTTTTTCTTCTTCTTTGAATGATGCTTATTTGACAGTTACGTATCTGTTATGTTATTCTTGTGAAAACTATTTGGTTGTTACTTACAAAGACTGCATCAATAATTCCATTTAAAGTATAAAGCCCCCATACCGACAATTGTCGAGAACAACTAAAGCCGTAATTGGGGGTCCCGCAGAAGATGTGGTATGATTGCCAATGAGACAATTAACTCTCCACAAGAGACCAAAATAACACAGACATTAACAATTATAGGTCACCGTACGGACTTCAACTATGAGTAAAGCCCATGCTGCATAGTCAGCTATAAAAGGGCCCGCAATGACAATGTAAAACAATTCAAACGGGAAAACTAAGAGCCGTATTTTATTTAAAATGAACGAAATACAAATATGTAACACATAAACAACCGACAACAACTAAATTACGGGCTCCTGACTACATGGACTAGGGACATACATAGTGTAGCGGGGTTAAACATGTTAGCGGGATCCCAACCCTCCCCTAACTAGACAGGTACATTAACTTTACTTATTCTAGAAGTATTTTTGTAGCGTCTAAACCATGAAAAACGTCAGATTTTAGCGATAACGTATGTTACGCTTATAGGCACGAGCATCGCTCGTAACGTCTATATATTGCAGATTAGAAATGCAAGTAAAAACGTATTAATGATTGATATTATATTTTTTTTTATTTCAGTGAGTATTTTTTTGCATAATAAAACGACCATGAATTAATAACATTTGATCTGAAATGTAATACACACAGTTAATTTTCCGGCATTTGATGTCCTCAGAAGAGAACAGTATGTAAATATTTATCTCATTTAAGCCAATAGTTGTTGCTGAATTTCAGCCACATCATGAAGCAACCAAACATAATTTATAAGTGAAAAGTAATTATTTCAAGATGGCGTGTATATCGACTGAAACTAAAAGCTCTACCCTGTTATTCGAAGCAAAAAAACTACTTGTAAAAAAACAAAATGCAACCTCATTTCTTTACGGAAAATGTGAACGGAAAATAAGTTGATATAAAAAAAAAGAAGACGTGGTTTGACTGCCAATGAGACTACTTTCCACAAGAGACCAAAATGACACAGGAATTTACAATTTTAGGTCACCGTACGGCCTTCAATATTGAGCAAAGCCCATACCACATAGTCAACAATAAAAGGCCCCGAAAAGAATATGTAAAACAATTCAAACGAGAGCACTAACGACTTTATTTATGTAATGTTCTTTTTCATCTGCACAAAGCGGGTATTTCATAGGTCGCCATATCTTGCATACATAATTATAACGTATGGGTTTGGAAGGCGCCAAATTACATTTATGAGTTAAAGACGTTTGACAACGTCAACGCATTATATATGCGTCTATTTAGATTATATTGACTGAGGACGAAGATATTTTCTCGCCACCTCCTATCTTGTATTTTTTTTAATTAGCAAGGAGTTTTGGCAAAACTGAGTGCCGAGCCTCCTCTTAATCAGACTGCTTATAGAACCAACTAACTCAGCTCCATCATTTTCAAAATTTCTGGTTCCGCCACTGGTTATTGATTGAGAAATCAAAAAGAGAAAAAAAATAGTTTTTTTTTTTAACATAAATTAATGATATGAAATTTTCGTTTAACTCGTTAAAAACATACATTTGTTAATAAAGTAAAAACATCTTTAATATTTATACACACGTACAGAAAAGTGTGTTACCGCATGCGGAGGAATATCTCAAGAACGTTTGTGATATCCCATGCAGAGTTATCTGTCTTTGCTCCCCCTCTCTGCGTGGGACAATGCATGTTTTGCTGGAAAATATGAATGCCCACTCAAATGCAATCTATTAGAAAAATGGAAATATTACAGAAGAGTGTCCATCATGCACTTGCACAGCACTATAATTAATATAGTGCAATAGAATGATACACAAATGGATGAAAATTATATATACATGTAACTGTAATTTACAAATATCAAAATATTGTATAACAAAAAAACAGAGTTTACTAATTTGTATCACTTCTACGAGGAGGGAGAATTTATCATCCACGCATAGAAACAATAAATGTCTGTACTTTAACGTCACTTTCAGGTAACGAGATGTGATTATGTTTTCTGAGACAAGTGCTTGTGACCGTCCACAAGAACTTGCGGTCATCTGATGTTCAGTATTTCAGTACTTTGATTCATATTTTTAACATAAAGATGTTCTCAAATGGTAATACAACATAACAATGGTTTTGTATTTTTTACAAATGTCTTATTGTCCTTATATTATCTTGATTCATTTTAAGAACTCAAATCTTATCAATGACATACTGCACATTTAAAGATTTTGAAACTGGGAGTTAGCTGGCAATTGTTTCATGGTGGTTTAAACGGATGAACAAGAGGGTTCCGAAATTCCAATAATACAAAACATGACAAGTGAACTTTCTAAATTTATAATCAGTAGCATGACAATAACAGAAGAATTTTAGCCTTCCTTTTCGTGTTAAAGTCTGTCACAGTTTTCTTTTCGTTAAATTGGTGATTTTTGTTTAAAGAATTCTAAATATGTTACGTCGATTTCAAGGCGAACAAGATTGCAGCAATTCAAGATTGTTTCCGCACTTTGAGGATAATTTGGATTGAATCATATGAACTTCATGCCTCGCTAGCTATTTATAAAAAAAAAAACGTCTCGCTTTAACAGTAGCCGAGAAAAGGGGGACCAATATATTTAAAAATTCGTAAGGGTTCAGCGGAATCCAGTGTCTGGACTACTTTTACTGTTAATAGCAGGCTCTACAAAAATGAGGAAAAAAGTCTATAAAAATACTCCTTTTGATACGATTTTTGATTGTAAGAAGCTTCTGTCCACTTTTGGTAAAAATACAGGCTAGTTTATGAATCTAATAAATGTTTAAAAAAAAATGCACTTCAGACTGGAATTCCATTCATAAGTAAAACACAGATACAAAATCTGAACAAAATTTTCTTCTAGATACTAGCTTTTGATCACAAACCAGCTTCTATCCAAGTTTGGTACAAATCCAAAAGAGTATAAGAAAGTTATTAAAATTCTAAAAATATTACATTATAACCACAGAGTGAATATGTTGTTTCACAGAGTGAATGTAATATTTTCTGGCAGAAAATCTTAGTTCATTTATAATAAGTAAAATACGGAAAAATGGAATTTTATTTTTTACAAATTTTAATTCTGGATAGTACATGTAGCTTATGATCATAAACAAGCTTCTGTCCAAGTTTGGTAGAAATCCAGTATAGTTTAAGAAAGTTATTACAATTTCAAGAACTGTAACCACAGAGTGAATATTTGTGGACGCCGCCCCGACGACGATGACGACACCGACGACGACGGAATGTAGGATCGTCTCGCTTTTTCGACTAAAGTAAGGCTCGACAAAAATGGCAATATTTAACGGAAACTGTCAAAACATAGATTGATAACATTTAGATCCAATAGAATGTATTTGTATGAAATTTTATATTTTTTAAAATAAGATTTGTCAGAATAATGATGTGCAGGCTAGCAAAGTCCTTTTATGAACATTTGGCTTAATTGTGTATTTTGCTATATTTATCGAACCATTAGCGTTCATAACTAAATGCATCGAAGCTTACCGTTTATACCGTATATCCAGTAATACTATTCGGAAAATAAGTTTATGTTTCTAATTTATACGACGATATTCGTTGAAATATTGAACAAAAAAATATATTCATCTCAAGAAGTGTGGAATAATGTATTGATTATAAATGTACTTTGTCGGTAAACGTAAAATTTATTTGTACGAGCTTTATAAACAGGACGAAAAGCGAGGCTTGCCGAATTTTCTCCTATTTCGCAGCGAGAACTAATACATTTTTTATTTATGACAATGTACATATATTGTTTACAGTTTACACCTGGTATTTGAGAATAGGTTGTTGTCGGTAAACGTAAAATTTATTTGTACGAGCTTTATAAACAGGACGAAAAGCGAGGCTTGCCGAATTTTCTCCTATTTCGCAGCGAGAACTTATACATTTTTTATTCATGACAATGTACATTTATTGTTTACAGTTTACACCTGGTATTTGAGAATAGGTTGTTGTCGGTAAACGTAAAATTTATTTGTACGAGCTTTATAAACAAGACGAAAAGCGAGGTTTGCCGAATTTTCTCCTATTTCGCAGCGAGAACTAATACATTTTTTATTAATGACAATGTACATATATTGTTTACAGTTTACACCTGGTATTTGAGAATAGGTTGTTAAATCTTAACCGTTGTCTCTGATCTTTTACAACTATTGAAACGCGGATTCGAAGAAAACCCCAAAATACTAATACCAGAAAGAAATCCATATTACCGATTGATCAACATGCAAGCGGGTAGCAGGAACATTTATTTGTATTTGTACAAACAAAGCAAAAAAATGTTGTTTACCTGTTATTTGTATACAATAACTAGCTAATAGCAGGATAAAAGCGAATTACTTAACTGTAACATTTTTTTTTTTAAACTGGTGAAAAAACTAAATGGGTTAAAAAAAAAATAGCTGACTATGCGGTATGGGTTTTTGTTAAAGGCCATAAGGGGATCTATTGTTATTTATTTCTTTGTCAGTTTGATCTTTTGTGGAGAATTTTCTCATTGGCATGCATACCACATCTTTTTTTATAGATAGTCAGTATTTTCTGAAATTCAAAGGGAAATTATGTTATGATGACCATTTTAGCAACGAAATTATTAAAATTTTTATTCATTCTTTTAGACAACAAATGAAACTATAAACACATCACTTATAAAACAAAGAATAGAAGAAAACAATAACAATTTACTAGATAATGTTTTGTTTTTTTGTATCGTTCTTGATGACACGATTCGAAAAGTTACTGGACCAAATACGGATAAATGAAAGTCATTATCTGGAGTTTCAAGTTGCGGGATTTAATTTCGAGTATGGCCAGTGAAGGTGAAAAAGGCTGATAACCCTTTCATCCTGAATAATATGTGTAAGCGTATTTTTTTTGGATTACAGGATAAGGTAGTTTTTAATATGAAAAAAATAGGGGTTATTTTTAGAGAAAATGCAGCTTTTTGTTACACCCGTCTACCTGCCTGATCCAAAATCGGATCAAATTTTTCCAACATCCCTGTGAGTTTTAAAAAAAATTTGTCAGATAAGAGGGGCGGGTCACCTGATCACCCCTTTTCAGGACATCCACCTTTTCAACACGCCTTGTCAGGGACGGAGGAAATAATAAGTCTTAGGAAGGTTATTCAGAATAATATTCACAACTGTTAAAGGAAATGAGCGAAAATAAAATCTTAAACATTTTGTAGGATTCCTTAGTTGCTACGTGAATCGTGGGAGACGTCATTACACTTGTAGCATTAATCTAGTACATATGAAAACCATACTGGGAGGGTAATAACAAATCATCCTGGTTTCTTGTGTAGAGTTGTCACATTGTCATTCGTACCACTTCTTCTATTTTATATCGTTTTGTTCCTTTCAGTTGCCCCTCTTGGAAACTTAGAGTCGTGTCTGTATATTTGTTAGAATTTTCCACAAGTAAAGTGAACAAATTTTCAAATAAAATTAAGTATGGAAATGGGGAATGTGTCAAAGAGACAACAACCCGACCATAGAAAAAACAACAGCATGGATGCATAATGCACACTTTTAAAGTGGAGCAAAATAATTTCCCATTAAACTAGATACATTGTATGTATATAGCAGTTTTACATCAATCAATATAATTATAAAAATCGACAGTTTGTAAGAAAGATAAAACATCTAATTTTCTTCATTTTCAAAATGCATATCACTGAACCGGTTATCACTGATGCGTTTTGTTTTTAAATCTGTGTCAAAAAAGCGTTTGCCATAACGTAATAGGTGTTTGCACATAACGTAATAGGTGTTCGGACATAACGTAATAGGTGTTTGCACATAACGTAATAGATGTTTAGACATAATGTAATGGGCATTTGCACATAACTTCCATGGTGTTTGCACATAATGTAAGCGGTATTTGCACATAATGTAAGCGCTATTTGCACATAAAGTAATAGTGTTTGCACATAATGATGTAGTTTTTATACATAACTTAATAGGTATTTGCACATAACGTAATAGGTGTTTGCACATAAGGTAAACGATGTTTGCACATAGGGTGAACGATGTATGCACATAAGGTAAACGAGGTTTGCACAAAACGTATTAGTTGTTTACACATAATGTAAAAGGCATTTGCACATGACGTAATAAATGCTCACAGAGAGTATCAACAGTACGGCAAAACGCATATGAATTATACCATGATGTATTATGTTTTTCACTGGATATACATATGTATAAACGCAATATAACGCCAAAAGACTATAATATCATGAGATTTACATAGAACAAAGGTGAATCAAAACAAAACGTCTAGAACATTTGACATAGCAATAACATTTGAGACAGGACGAAATTATTAACTGACTCACGTAAAAGAAGAAAAGACACAACATAGATAAAATATGAGAGAATGTAAAGGTGGTTGATCATAAAGTTCCGAAGTATTCACAGAATATATAGTAGTTGCAGCATAATGTAATGTATATTTTACACAACAAAGTTTAGCAATGACATATCATATAATTGTTTGACCAAACGAATTACTAATATGACATAACACAGAGATGCCGTGTCAGGATATAAAGGCATCTGCACATAACATAAAAAAGAAATGACAGGACGTAACGGCAAAGCGACAAAACACATTAAATATTTACACTATAAGACAGTTCCGGCGTTCCATAGATTTGTCTATTCTTTGTTATCACTATCAGATTGAAATAAACAATTAATTTCCCCATAGGCGACAATGGTAGCCTTTTTCGAGATACAGACTTTAGAAAGTTGATTTTCTTAACGAAACCTTGCTAGAATCAAAGAAAAGTTATTAGGACAGTATTTTTAGGTCTAAAAAATATAGGGTCGCGTTGCTTTTCTTAGCGTATTTTGTACTTATCTCCCATGCCTATCAATTTTGCCCTTAAAAATACGGGTCTTGTCCTAGCGTTGAAAAGTCATCTCAGTGCCTTTAGGGCTACGGAATAATTTTTATTTTGCCTTTTGTATAAAGCAGAGTGCACGAAGTCTCTAAAAATAAAAAATAACGGGAGCACATATCGACCAATCAGGATTCGCCATACTCTTAATTCTGAATACCATGTTATGCTCATAAAATGGCTGCGCCCATAAAATCTAATGGTGTATTGTAACCATCAGTCGTGTAGCTCTTGATGTGTCTAGGAGTTATGCAACTATTGCATTCCCTATCAGTCTATATTGTCTTTTTTGAGTTTTCAAAAAATTGTACAGAATTTATCTTTGTTTCAACTAAAAATTACTTGTCACGAATAAGGTTGTATCCCGTCCTATACTATATACAAATTTTCACAGAATTTTTCATTGAGGATAAGATTAAACAATCACGTGAAGTTAAACAACCAAACTTTTACTTTTCTTCCTATTTGCAAGCCTTAGTAACAACGTAACCTTTAGTTTAAATATATGTTATAGGAAAAGAATGGGGCTTCGAAAAACTTAAGATATATGTGTATGCCTCAGGAATGTTTTCCTAAAACTGTCAAATTCAATGGAGAATTTACGAGCCTTTTTCGTATGCAACCGGATGTAACATACTATGATTTTATGATATTATACCTAAAGGGACTGATATATTACCGGCTTTTTTTTTCAGAAAGAGCGTTTTTACGGAATTTTAATCTTGTAAACACTTTCGGACGCTTAAAATATATAAAGTGTTATTTTCACTCAACATTGTACATAAGAGGTTTAATAATGACAACCAGCAAAATATATGAGGCCAAGACCTCATATAAAGAGTCGTTAATTTTGCTTTTTTGTAATCTATACCATTATTTTCTGAATAATGGATCATCTTTTTAAGTTTTCTATTTTCCTTAGACTACAATGTGCTATCATCCTGAATCTGTTTGTTGTAACCCTGACAAAGTGTGGACTTTTATGATACTGTTATGAAATTTATCTCGTACTGTGTACAAGTGAGTTCCGCTGTGATGGGTGTTTAAAAGGATTTCGATGTACTTACCGGGAATTCTAGGGTTTAATAGGTTCCACTGAGACTGGTTAAGTATACGTCGCCTTTGTAGATCTTTCAGTTTACCGAACTCTTTCTTAAGTGCAGCATCAAGACAAATTGGGTGAAATTCATGATCAAACAGGGTCCGTACTGCCCGGGGAGAAACTCCTGTCAGTAGCAAGCTGAATCTGACAAAGTTGTCCTCTTCCTGTGAAAGTGACACCATCTTGCAGTTCAAATGTAATATTTATGAAGTTTGTTTCCGGTGTTCCTTTTTTATTTGTTCCAAGAGCTCAATGAAGTTAACGTAGGTTAATAGATATATATACATCTTAGTTACTTATGATCAACTGTTTTATGATGATATAAATAAATATTGCTACATATACTACGGTCAGTATCTAATGTTAAGTAAATTCCTGAAAGAAGAAAAATGAGAATAACGTTAAGGATTTGGAAAAATAAAAGTAAAAATATCAATCGTAGGGTAAATCTACAAAATACTGCAAAATATAACAATAGTGATCACGCTGTCACTAATTCACTATAACTAAAATATAGTTTTACATATGCAATCGTTTATAAACGCTCTCTCCTGGCTTTATCTCCAATCCTTGATCGGTAGCTATGTATAGGCTTTTGCTATGCAAAAGTTGGCTTGGTATTTCTTTTTTCTTTTATGCATACAAAAGAAGATATGGTATGATTGCCAATGAAACAACTCTCCACAAGAGACCAAATGACACAGAAATGGACAACTATCGTTCACCGTACGACCTCCAACTATGAGCAAAATCCATACCGCATAATCAGTTATAAAAGTCCCCGAAATGACAATGTAAAACAGTTGAAACGGGAAAACTTTCGGCCTAATTTATGTACAAAAAATGAACAAAAACGCATACTCTGTTATGTGTAGAAAAAAATAAATCAACGCCAATATTTCAATATCAAAATAGTTGTTGACGATTCAAAAAGTAGAATAACAAAAAAAAACACCGAATTACAAGGATAATTCAAAACGGAAAGTTCGTAATGAAATTGCAAAATCCCAAACTCATTTTCCGTATAGATAACAACTGTCATATTCTTGACTTGGTACCGGCAATTTCTTATGTAGAAAATTGTGAATTCAACCTCATTTTAAATATAGCTTATTCTCTGACTTGTATGACATTCGCATAAAATCCCATAATATTGCCAACGATGTTTGAACAAAACAAACCGATTTGATCAAGAATTAACTATAAACTTCTAAAAAAAAAATTATGAATAGACTACTTAAACAAATACACGTCTAATATCCCAAAACAATAAATTCCATGAGATAATTTTTGAAAAGATGTATGCCTTATAAAAGACACTGAATACATGCAATTCTGAGAACGATGTCAAACAACCAATTCAGCCAGTTGAAATTTTAAGGGCAGTTAAGACTTAAAAATAGTAAATCACAAGTGGCTTGATTTCTAATGAAATGGTTAAATATGATACACTGGTATCATTAGAACCCTTGTTAAATTTTTTCACCCTGGCATCTATGAAAGGCATCATTACAATAGTCTGATCACATTCATTCATTAAGAGAGGAACAAAAGTCTGATAACAGTTATTTAAAAAAAGTGGCCCAAATCTGACCCCTGTAATTATAAAGGAATATCATTGACTTTTAATTTTGGAAGATCATTCAATAAAATTATACACACCCGATTTTTCTTTAATAATTTGATACGTGAAAATCAATTTGACATAGAAACAAAAAGGAAAGACCAGCTGATCATATCTTCTCATTTAAGTCATTTATAATTGATAAAAAATTTAAGACACAAAAGAGAAAGCTTTTGTGACATTTATTGATCTACGAAGAGCCTCTGATACTGTCTGGAAAAAGGGAGGGGGTTATTTTATATTCTACCCCAAAACAGTCTTAAAGCCATGCTTGTTAATGTCATTCAATGATTGTATGATAAAAATCAAGAGTAGAATTAAATATCAAAATTTGTAAGTGTTCCGCGGAATCCAGTGTTTTGTCTAATTTCTACTTTTGAAGCTAGTCTCAGGCTTAAAATCCTCTAGACACATTTTTTATTGTAAGTAGCGTCTGTCCAAATTTGGCTAATATCAGGATGGTTTATAAATCTAATATAATTGAGAATGGAAATGGGGAATGTGTCAAAACGACAACAACCCGATCATAGAAAAAAACAACAGCAGACGGTCCCCCACAGGTCTTCAATGTAGCGAGAAATCCCCGCACCCGGAGGCGTCCGTCAGCTTGCCCCATAACAAATATATACTAGTTCAGTGATAATGAACGCCCTACTAATTTCCAAATTGTACACAAGAAACTAAAATAAACAAGAACTATCTTTAAAAAGGATATCAGACGTATTTAAATTTGAGTATATGTTTAAACCTATCATTGCGATAACCTTCAGAGGCACAACTACTTAATGATGCAGGACCTCTTTAATGAAATCTCCATCTGAATGTAACTACAAGACATTCTTTACCAAGTCTGGTTATATTAAGGCAATAATATATAAGATTGTTGTGATGACACCTAAAATATTTATTTGTCAAAAAATCCAGTGCAAATAACAAAAAAACAAATATACATTTACTACTGTTTACATTAAACTTAATCCATGGTTAACACAGCTAGAAACTATTTGGTAGTATAAGCAGTATCTTTCTGTTTACATTCACCAAAACCCCGCGGACATATCACATGCGTAGGTGCGTTCCAAAAGTCATGGAAAAATTATAAAATTGTCCCGAATAAACAGCTGTCTAGGATGCACAGAGCTATTGGAGAAACAATCATTTTAATAAAAATATAAATCCTTGTAACATCTAGTTTTTCACTTGCTTTCCATCACGATATAATTTTGGAGACGTTTTTTTTTCAAACACAACCAAATGACCCACCATGACAGCATTTTGTCCAATCACAGAAAGGATTTTCGAGCATGCGTATTCTTTTGCCATAGTTAAGCGTCCTTACGTTCAAAGAGCATAAACCGAAACTATACCAACTACGTCGGAAACAAATACAAGACTAACAAAGGTCAGTGGCTCCTGACTTGGGACAGGCGCAATCATGCGACGGGGTTAAACATGTTAATGAGATCTCAACCCTCCCCTTATACCTCATGCCAATGTAGAAAAGTCATCGCATAACAATACGCACATTTAAAATTCAGCTCAAGAGAAGTCCGAGTCTGATGTCAGAAGATGTAACCAAAGAAAATAAACAAAATGACAATAAAACATAAATAACAACAGACTACTAGCAGTTAACTGACATGCCAGCCCCAGACTTCAATAAAACTAATTGAAAGATTATGATTTCATCATATGAATATCAGGCACTATCCTTCCCGTTAGGGGTTTAGTAACATACCATCATTACATATATGAGAAGAACATAACCCGTGGCATGCCAACAACTGGGTTTTAAATAAATGTGTTTAGTTCCGATGCAAAAAACCTATAGGTGAACCAATATTAACGCAAAAATATGCAATGTTTAATGAACTGACAACAGTATCGTAACTATATCCCTTCTTAATAAGTCTATTTAAAGGTTTTGTTAGTTTCTGAGGTGAATACTGACATTTCTGTGCTTTAAACAGAATATGTTCATAAAAATTGGATATGAAATATCTGAACGTATAAGAAGTCTGCATGATTAGCTTTATTTACAAATAATGTCCTTATACCGATGATAAAATTTAGTAAATGTTTTGACTGGTTTGTAATATCCAAAACCCTGGTGCAATAAGTTTTGAGTAATACATAAATTTCTCTCGTTAAAGTCTAAAACATTGTTACATACACGAGCGAATCGTACAAGTTGAGATATATAAATATCGTAAGATGGTGACAAGGAAACATCACCATCTAAAAATGGATAATTAACGATAGGAAATGAAAAATCATCCCTTTTATCATAAATGTTAGTATTTAGCTTTCCGTTAGTAATTTAGATATCAAGATCGAGAAAAGGGCAGTGGTAATTGTTAGTATTAGTTTTATCTAAAGTAAGTTCAACAGGATAAATTCTTTAGTATGCATACTGAAGTCGTCATTATTTAGAGCCAAAATATCCTCCAAATACTAGTATATAAAAGTATTATTAAATTTGTTTATCAGATGTTGTTTCGATGAGTCTTTGTTGATTTTTGTCATTAATTGTAACTCATAGCAATACAAAAACAGGTCCTCAACAAGTGGTACACATTTAGTCACTATTGAAATTCCGATAACAATATACGGAATCTTCAAAGCGAACACAAATGTTATCTAGTAAAATTCAATGGAAATATATTGTATCAAAGCATGTCAAATTGACATATTTTTTTTTTATTGCTGAAAAAAAAATGATCTAAAAGAGTTTGAACATATATATTCACATTCTGACTTTTTAAATGCCACGATATTTAAGTCCTTTACTGAGTAATAATTTAAACTCTCGGTTTTGAACGATGTTAAGAACTCATGTAATAACATGGGAAATAGGTCCATAAATGTATTTGGAATTACTACAATTACGTGAAGTAGGTGTATTTTCACTAGTATTAGAGGTCGGTCATTTAAAGACGTATCAACCGTATCATATACTTTGACGTATCCGCATCTGCAGATATACCAAAAAACAGTAAGTGATCCCGAAAATTTGATTTTATGTACTCTCAATAATGCAGGTGGGCGACTGACTAATTTCTAATGCAGAGTTTTTGTGAAATATGTTACCCGACTTTTAAAGATATTCAGGATAAGAGTTGGATCAGTTTACAGACATGATAGGAGTGAATACGGTAGAATCGTTTGTTTCACGGTATATGCACTTGTGCTCACGTTGAACCAAATTGTTATTTGACAAATAGAGTGATACTCAGTACTGTTTTATTATATGACATCTGAAGACAACTCTTGTTTCTATGACCTCTTATGATAACATCGCAAATAAACAATATTCAAAGTTCCCTACATGTATATAAGTAGTGCAATTGATTTTTTTGTGTTTATTCATTGTAAGATCTTATATTATTTTTTTAACTAGATTATTAATGATTGTGTACGATATTCGTGTACCTGCCCTACATTGGCTCCCTTTTAACGGCATGTTAAATAGTCGATAGAACCCCTTAAATTTTTTTTACATAACACCACTTTCAAAATGTTGAAAGTGTATGTTTGATTGTTTCGAAGAGATTCCAATTAGGGTTTTTTTTAATGAAGCATAGTCTTATTAATGACCTCGGGATCACATAATATTTTTCGATATATCTGCAGATGCGGATACGTCAACGTATACGATACGGTTGATACATGTGTAAATGACCGACCTTTAATAACATCTGTACACAATTGGTTATAATAAAACACAAATAAGAGGGAGCTCAGTATTGTCAAAATATCCAGGAATTTCTTCTTCAACATAATGGTCGTTTAATATACCGGCAATATTTACAACATCAAAACCTCTATTGACATACTTTATTTTAATGAAATGTTTTTTTATGATCTTCTGGGCGACCAATTTTGTGAAATAGTTAGGAAAAACAATATGCAAAAATAATTTGAACTATTTCATACTTAGGACTGCTAAATGAAATTGTGTTGCAATCCTCCAAAATTTTATTTAACCTATTTACTGGTACATGTAATGAACAGAGCTTGTTAGCAGACAATGGCTGACGTTGTTTTTTTGAAATAGAAATTAAGTCCGAAATATTGGTATGATTGGTCCGAAATTTTCTTTGATTGTCATTTTTTCACGATGGTGAGAACGGTTTTACGAATAGGGTTGGAAACTATACCAAAAATTTAAACGGAATCGGTTCTTGAAATATTACCAAATCTCATAATATTATCATTAAGACAAAACAACACTTGTTTTGTAAAAATACACTAATTCTATTGGTCAGAAACTAATTTTCAATCTGTTCTAATAATAATTGTGTATGTTCACTTTTCCAAACAAATGTTTCAATTTCTCTATTACAAAATGAACAATTTGGATAAGTATCAATCTTATATACCTATATGAAGTTATTTTCATTCAGAACGACAGGTCATTCTTTTTAAGAATCAACCCGGACGATACCATGTTTCAATGAAATATGCTCAAAGGCACAAAATAATGACCTGTTTGAGGTCATTATTTTTATAGGTTAGACAATACTTGGTCATGTTTTATGAAGATTTAAGCCCAAGGCGAAGCCGAGGGCTTAAATCTTCATAAATTATCACCAAGTATTGTCTGACCAATTTAGAACATATTCACACTTTCAAGAGACCTTACAAAATTAGCCTTTCCCATTGTAATATTAAACCTTAAAAAGAGTTCACATTTTATAACGAACAAAACATAGGTAATCATCATTTAAATGGATGGAATGAAATAGCACTGACATAGTTTGTGTGGACCGAATGGATAAATTGTTTTCTTCTGTAAGTTTCAGGTAAAATTTAATACTAATATATCTTGAGATTTATTTTAAAAAGCAATACAATGTTATATAAATCCCCTTTTTGAAATTTGATTTTTTTTGATTTTTTTTATGAAAAAATTTTTCTGTATAAGCATTTAGATTCAGACCATTCACACTTAAATGCTTACTTTTTTCATTGATAACTTTATATATACATGTATTGTGTTTCTTCGTAAACAAATATCCTTTGCTTAATATATCAGCTGTCTGAAATTGTTTTCTTGAAAGAAAAATATATCCCTCAAATGCCCGGTTTATAATAAATAAATATTATTTTACCTAGATCCTTACCCCCATTGTTTTTATTTATTTTATATATGTGTACTGTTAGAACATTTATGAAAATTTGCAAAATATAACATAATTTGTTTTAATCTTTGCTCTTTCATCTTAAATCAGTAGGCTCTTATCCAAGGGAAAATGCCTCAGGTGATTGTACACTTCATTATTGCAGTTACTAAGAGTTCTGACACTTCACTTTCATAATTAACTGACAATGAAAAGTCATTCATGTATAGCATTTCATAGGGCATGGAAAACCATGTACTATGAAAATTAGAGGGTGAAAAACTGACTTTTCATTGGACGAGAAGGGGTGAGCATGTTCTAATCTTTGATAACAATGCAATCTTTAATTTACCTCAAAGTTTTTTTCGTCTGATAGATTTTATTGCTGATTTGGAAATTTATATTTTAAACTTCAATCAATGATAGATGTAAAAGAAACCTTCATTGCCCGAATTTTTATTTTAGAAACAAGTAACGTGAAGCTTTGTTAATTTATCGCTCCAATAAAGATGCATTATCATATATGTGAGATGAATTTTAATATAGACTTTCATAAATAAAAAGCCAGATTTTAACATATTCGTGTGTAAGATTTTGAAAATCTTATTAAGTCACACTGAATAGGTTGGTTGATTGTTGGTTGCTTAATTAACGTCTAGTGGCAAATATTTCATGCATGTGCAGGACGATAAACGCTGAATATGAAATCATACTGTGACCTTCATGTATTCATATTCGTCTTTGTGTCAGTTCTCAACTGTTTTAAATTTATGTATACTTTTTTTCTATCAAATGATCATTTAATAAGACAATCTTATATTCTATTGAACAACATACTTAACTCAGAACAGGGTCGGGTGCAGAGGGTTTATAATTATATCTTGATTATCTGTTAATAAAATGTATTGCTATTCAAACGACAATCTTTCTGAATTTTTCATTCGATTCAATTAAAATTGTTAAAAAAAATAAACACTTTTCCGCGAAAAAAATCACATTTCATTTAGAAAAAAACCCATACCACTCCCCCATTAACTAAGTGGTACAATAAATTACTTACAATGTATCTTGTATTTGTCATACACCGTTATCGGATGGTAACAATACATGTTTGTCTTACTTCATGCAGTTACGGTAATATTTTTATTGTGTATGGATAATATTTTTAAAAGGTTTATATCTAGATTATTTAGTGAGTTTTATTTCACATTCTAACTAAGCCGTAGGGCGTATTGAAACCTGAACGCATTACAAAGGAATATCCCACTTTAGTGTTGTCGGCAAAATAGGATACTATTTTTGCAAATCTTTTGACGGTGTATAAGTCAGATAATGCATATTTTAAGGTTTTTCTTGTCGTAGAAAAAACCTCGGGTTGTCATGATTGCTCAAAGACACAAAAAAAACTGAACACCGAGGAAAATTCAATAGGAAAAATCCTAAATCAAAAGGCAAAATCAAAAGGAAAAATCAAAAGTCCAAACACATCAAACAAATGGATAACAAATGTCATATTCCTGACTTGGAACAGGTATTCTCTAATGTAGAAAATCGTGCAGTGGATCTGGTTTTATAGCTAGCTAAACCTCTCACTTGTATGACAGTCGCATCAAATTTCATTACATTTTCAACGATGTATGAACAAAACAAACATACTCAAAGAGTAAATATGTCAAACATAGGGGTACAGCAGTTAATAATGTGTTATCCTCTTAATATCACTATAAAAACAACAAATGTAACGTGCGTTGACAAATGGTTTGATGATACCTTTAAAGACAAATCCAATGACTTTGTGACGACAGTACAAACACAGAATGCAAACTGCCCTGAGAAGGTAAATAAGCATGGATTGCCTGTGTAGTTTACGGCTTAGATATACCAGCATCGGTTGTTACCAAGACTGACATAGCTTTTCATAATACATAAGTGAAGTAGTCTTTTATATCTTGTACCTGGTGAATATTCTTATTTACCGATTTTTATATATTCATGCTGATTACTATGAATTATTTTTGACAGAACCACTTTTAATTGTTGCGCTACGGCATAGGACATAGACTTAGTGCCTATATTTAATAAAGTGATTGGCGCCAAAATGTAATGGATAAATTAACAATAAAATTTTATTCAAATAAGTACTATGAATATGAAAATATACAAGACACATAAAATAACAGGCTATCACACTTTCATAAAAAAAACAGGTTAATGGGTCATATGGTGTACATAAAGCGCCTATAAACTCAATGAATGCAAGGGTGATTCTATTCATGAAATTACCCTTAAATATACATTATATATATACACTAGTTCACCCACTGTTTACAAAAGTATTAAACATACACCTAAATTTATTTATAAACTGTCAGATAAGGAACTCCATTCAAATCACAATAGCTGCGCACATAATTGTTATCAATTTATATTCCACATTAATTAGGATTTAAATATATCTTCGCCAAAAAGAGAAACAAAAAGTCATCTTTTTTGGGGGAGGGGGGTTAAGGGGTGGAAATACAAAAAAAAATATCTTATTCATCTAAGATCTGCCTACATGGGACCGCAATGCCTTAATATTTCCAGTTCCACATGGGATTTTTTTATACTCGGATTAAACAGTGGGGTTATATAACATTTAGATATAAAGGGAAAACATTTATGTGACAAGCGCCTGTCCCATTTCTACCTTAAACAATTCCAACGTTTTTGTTTTGTTTGTAAATTTATTGTTACTTTGTTGACACATGTACAAGTAATTTAATTATTGAGGTATAAATTAAACAAGCTAAATACACACAAAGACATTCAGACGCTCAATTTTAATTTAGTTTCGATTTAAATTCAAACTTACCCCTTTTCTCTCATGTCTCTTCTGTTTGCGTTATTTACCCAAATATATTCATGATTTCGTGTCCTTAAAACAACCTTTTCTTAACTAAAATATAATATATGATGTCATGAAATTTGTGAAAACATTCATCAGATACTGTTGTCGTACGTAAGCTGGCTTAATTGTTTTTAGAAAATTCGGATCAGTTTTGTCTTCTATATTAAGACGATGACAACTAAGTTACCCGGATATTAAAAAAAAGAGGCTCCAATGAGTTCAACTTTTACCTAGTAGGCATACTAGACATACAAGACGATATACCTTTTTGGGGAATGGGTTACACAAGACCAAGATCGTGCATTAGTTTCTAAAAATGTATTATAAATACCACTAAATTTATACCCATGACAGTTCTAACAGTAACGTTCCTGACCACAGAGTTAACTAAAGAAGTCATTAGTACGTGTATTTTCATTTCACCAAAATGTTATCCAACTGACAGGTAAATGAAAGAAAAACAAAGCAGGCTACAAATCGACAGTATGTTTTAAAAAAAAACAAAAAAACAAATTATACGAAGAATAAGGATGACAAACCCCGTGTGACTCAGCGTTCTGATGTTGCAACCAGTGAACAAGGTTTCACTCTTAACCGGTATAATTTTATAAAAATCTGACAACTTATACAAATGATATTCCATCCGTAAAACAAATCCATTTTGCATAATTTACACCGAGAACTCACGAGGTAGTCGCATACATTTTCTCAACATATCTTTTTAAACAAATTCATAGAGGTCTCAAGTTTTAGATAGGCCACTGCTGGTGCTTCTGTTGTCCTCCATTAAACTTTCTTGTTTTAATAAAAAAAAAATGATTAGAGACTAATTCATTTTGTCGGAGTCAGAATGTATGGGTTTTCATGTCTCTATCTTTACTTTTGTATGCCATTTTAACTAATTCTTTTTTATGTTCATTATTAATTCATTTTTACAATTTACAACCCCAATTTTTTTTTAAGATATATAAACGTTTTATTCCTTAATATTTCCTGTGTACAATTACCTTAGTCGTCCAGGATCAGGCTAAGGGTCCCTGTTTACATGTGAAACCATCTATCCAGGGGATATAGAAGGCAATAAAAAAGTAGTCCACTTGTAACCTTTGTTTTACATTCAGTGTAAAAAATATATCCATATAATGTTAGAAGCATCTAACAGTTCTATACTTTAATTTCAAAATAGTAAGTAAATAAGTATATTACAACCCCAATTATTTTCTTTTTAATTGATCAAAGATACATTCAGGAGTTCAAACGTCCGCTATACCATTTGATCTGATATATTTTATTATACGCAGAAGAGATATCATAATTGAAAAAAATAAACATGACATATAATTTTGGACATCATGTTCCCCCTTCATCTTATAAAATACCAAATCCATTCAACAAATGAAATTTCCTGAATATTGTATAAGCTTAAAGGCCTACAATTAACATTCTTTTTGAAACAATTTTAATGAATCAGTGTTAAAGGTCACAAATAAACCGGTTTTTTTTGCCGATTTAAAGTACATTTAAATATTAGGCTAATTTAATTAAAGAAAACCACGTACGCAAGTCATTTGAAAAATGAGTTATCGTCCTTTGTCTAGTAAACGTGACAGCTGTATTGTTTGTTTTGTTCACGCATCGAAGTCAATATAATGGAATTTAATAATCCAGGCTAAAATCACTAGTTTGTACATAAAAAAATGTCTGTACTTTCTATCTCGATGTTCAGATATCATATGAATTTCTGCAAGATTTAGTGGTTTTTGTAATTGTTTTTTAAATCATCATGGATGATCAGGCATTTACATAAATTATCTATAGTGGCACTAAATAAAACAAGCGAGAAAAATAAGCATAATCAAGCAAAAATAATACTAGTAATACAATATGATATAACGAAATATGGTCCTGGATGAAGTATAACATTTTCATCAAAAAATATAAAGTGATAATGACAATAACATTTCAAGAACATCTATACATAATAATTCATTATTAAATTAATTAATGATTTTATTCCAGGGATTCCAGTACATGTTATAATCTTTCACACTCATATTTTTAAGAAAATATGTTTTTCCGAAATTAAATTCTCACTGATATAGTTTTTAAGTCCCTCTATATGAGGTTTTTCCTCTCGCATATTTGATTTGTATATAAAATACTTCACTAGTAAAATGACTTTATTTTTTATAAAATTTAGTTAATAATTATCATAAAGACCAAACATGACTATATTTACATTAAGTGGAAATTCAATATGTGTTGTTTTAAAAATCCAGGCATTCAGATGGTGCCAAATTTCTCCTACAATATTACAGCCCCACAATAAGTGTTCTATGCTTTCTGGTTCTTCCTTGCAAAATGTACATTAATTACACTGTACACGGTTCATCTTTAAAAGTAGAGTATAAGTACCTAAAATGAGGTGAATCATTCGGTATTGAAAACAACAGAGCTTGGTATATTTTAAAATGTTAATGACAAAGTTAAGGATTTTTTTCCAATCACCTACAATGTTATTGACTATACCCTCCGATTTTCGCTCAGCTGCTATTACAACTGTTATTGCACCTTGATTTAATAAATTATACATGTCTTTTGAACCTTTGTTTGAAATGCAAAAACATGATAATATTAAAAGGTTACAAGAGCTTGTTGTTGTTTTTCCCTTTCAGTGTTGATTCCCATAGATTGTAACCATTTTTTCAATCCTACTTTAATACCATAAAATTGTAAAAATATGGGTTTATATAACAGTTCAAAATTTTGATAAGACAATATATTTCCTTGCTCATCTTGAAAGTCATATCATTTACAGTCCATACCCCGTTCAGTGCCCATTTTCTATAATAAACACTGACGTTGTCAATTTAATGTTCTAAATATTCCATATAGATGAAGTAGGACTTCCTCAAAATAGCGAGGATGTCGGAACTCGACATGTTTTTCCAGGCACACATAACTTCTTTCAAAAAGATTTATATTTTGTGTAGCAGTAAATAATTTGACCCACTTTGAATTTGAATTAAATATTCTCCTGACCCAGGTCAATTTGTTGCCCTTGTAAAAAAATTCTCAAATTAATAATTTCTAAACCACCTCTTGACATGAGAGCCCCCGATTTACCTTGTCGGGTTTACCATCCCAAATGAAAGAATAAATTTTGCTATTGAGTTGTTGTAGTACATTTTCATCTGGACTTGTTATGGATAAGAACAGATGATTCAATTTTGATATAATTAAAGATTTTATAATAGTTATTTCACCAGACGGAATAAGCGACTGTTTTGACCATTTTTGTATAACACTTTCCATTTCTAGAAGTCGATGAGCATAATTTAGATTTAACATTCTATTCAAATCAACAAAAAAGTGATACCCAGATGAGTTATATGAAGGTACTGGAACACCATTTCAATCCCCACTTAACGCATATTTTATCTTGACTATGTGTTTTTACTTCCTATCCATATATCATTTGTTTTATCTAAGTTAACTTTCAGTCCTGATATTTCAGCATAGAATTGTAAGATACGGAGGGATGCATCTATAGAAGAAGGAGATCCATCTTTAATCAGTGATGTATCATCAGCATATAGAGACACTATAAACTCTGTATCATCTTTCGTAATACCAATAATATTATTACTATTTCTGATTAAAATGCCAAGTATTCTTATCCCAGGCATATATTACCTTAGCCGTATTTAAATAATTAGCCGTATTTATACCTTAAGGTCAAGGAACAGTAAATGGGCTATGTCTCAGATTTTGCTAAAATTTTGCATACAACCTTGGCTCGTTGAACTACAACTGAAAATCGAAAAAATTATACTTGTAACTCTTTTATAATCTAAAAAAATGCAGATTGATTTCTTTTGATATGGGTGAATATTTGTATAGAAAGCACATAAAATCGGCAAAAACCTGCTAAAACTTGTCTTAAAATCGCCAAATCTCTAATTCTACTCCATAGATTTTGCTCAAAAAACTATATTGTTGTCTCATAAATTTCTGTTTTAATGATATAAAATAATCATAGGGTCACCGACTTCGTTTTTTGTCTAATAATCAATTTGTTACCTTGTTGGTAGTGAAAAACGTCAAAAATCAACGTTTTACGGCCTGCAACGCGATAACGTTACGATTATTTCGACGTTTTTTGGGATTTTTTTCACAAAAATGCAACTTTGAATGAGTATACCGTAAAAACGAAGTCGGTGACCCTATCTTTATTTTGCATCATTATAACGGAAATTTATGTATCAACAACATATAGTTTTTTAAGAAAAAGCTATGTAGTAGAATTAGTGATTTGGCGATTTTAAGACAAATTTTACAAGGGTTTTCGCTGATTTTATGTGCTTTCTTTACAAATGTTCACCCATTTTCTAAGAATTCAATCAATAATATTTCACACAATAATTGAGATAAATGCATTATATTTTCGATTTTCAGTTGAAGTTCATCGAGCCAGAGTTGTATGGAAAATTTTACTGAAATCTGTGACATAGCCCATTTACTGTAACTTGACCTTAAATAAGAAACTCCAATCACAGAATTGTATACTTTTTCATTAGGTTAATTTCTGAAGTTGGTAAATTGCATACAGGTAAATATATGTGTTGACCATAACATGTTTCCCATAAGATAGCAGTCGGGATCCTGCTTCGTCAAAATTATCTCCGCATTACACCAGTTCATTTTCACAATCGTAGAAATGGAAGTCATTGTAGTGATGACGAGCTTCCAATTTTGCTTTTGAAAACCGATAAATTTATCCACATTGCACCATTACGATCCTTATATGTCAGTTATATTTTGAAAGACAAATGTATTAACTAGCTATGAGCATCAGTGAATGATCTTGTCTGCATTGATTCCACTTGAAACTATTGTCTGATCGGTTGTCAGGTTGAATTTTCGAAAATTCATAAACCTTTAAAAAATTCGAATTAAATATTTCGTGGAAGGGCAGACTAGCTTTTTTAAGTGTATGAAGACTATTAGCCCTACAAAAAAGTAGAATTTTTCGAAGATATGCATTTCCATCATCCAACTTTCGTCGTCAAGTACTTTCAGTAAAAAATAGCTATTGGAACACACCTTCTCTGTTTTTGTGACTCATTCGATGGGTATTTTACTTGACCAATATATTTCATCTTTTAGTACTGTTACTTTTTTGGATTAAAAAGTCAACCTGTAGCTTCAATGTATAAAATGATAGAATATGAAGCGAGACGATGTATGAAATATTCTTACTTTGAACGATATCAAGACATTATACTCAACTCAAACACGCCCTAACATAAAAAGGTGCACTCGATTTTCTCTTTTCGATGCAATAGTTAACTATTTTTTGGAATTTTTTATTCAGTCACATAATGGAAGGACAGACACGAAAATTACTTAAGTAATAGATTGATTTGTTTTCCGTCCGCGGTATTTTTTTCCAAAAAACGGAGGTTATGCATTTTCTACATCCAATTTGAAAGATACCAATGTCGTCGACTTGATATCTAATTGTTCTACTTAACTATGTAGTAGATAAATAGAAAACTTATGCAAATGGTGATTTTAAAATAAAGCACTTCGTAATTGAGACGAAAATTGCAATTTTGTTGTTCAACTTTTAAAAAAACTGTCACTATAGTAAACAATACAGTAAACATTTGGCGCCTTCTCTAACAAAGAGCTTCGATTCTTTTGTTCTATAATTTCAACTGGGTTTCTGACTGATAGAAAACAAAGGAATTAAGCCGTCAAAAATATTGACCAATAGAAAAAAAAATCCGAAAACGCTCAAATCAACCGTGAAAATAAAGAAACAACTAAGGTGAAATCAGATTTGACCACAGCATGAATAGAAAATTCGTCCGTCAATAGTCCATGTCAATAAATTAAAATAGAATAACACATAAAACTAATTTTTAATTCAAAAATATGATTAATAAGCTCACAATATAACTTTATTCAAATATGTACTAATATCAAGTACTATGAATATAACAATAATATACAAGATACATAAAATAACAGGCTATCACACTTTCATAAAAAAAAAACAGGTTAATGGGTCATATGGTGTACATAAAGCGCCTATAAACTCACTGAATGCAAGAGTGATTCTATTCATAAAAATGCCTTTTAATATACATGATATATATATACTATGTGACCCAGTGTTTACAAAATTATTAAACATACACCTGAATTTATTTATAAACTGCCAGATAAGGAACACCATTCAAATCACCATTGCTGCACACATAATTGTTATCCATTTATATTTCACATTAATCAAGGATTTTATTAAATATATCTCAGCCAAAAGTGTGACACAAAATTCCATACTTATTTTTTCATTTTCATTTATTTTATTGGGCGGGGAGGGGGGGGGGATGATGGGTTGAAATGTCGAAATACAAAATAAATATCTTATTCATCCCAGATCTGCACACATGCCATGTCCTTATCATTCCACTTGCACAGTTTTTTTTTATATACTCGGAATAAATGATGGGGTTATAACTATGACATAATACTGACCTATTTCTCACAGGCACTTGTCTCTGAAATATCTTTTTTATATACCATACTGTTATATAACATTTAGATACTTATGGAAAACAATTCTATGACAAGCGCCTGTCGCATTTCTACCTTAATAAATTCCAACGTTTTTGTTTTGTTTGTCAATTCATTATTACTGTGACACATGTACAATTATTTAAATATTGAGGTATCATAAATTAAACAAACATAATATACAAACGGACATACAGACGCTTAATTCTAATTTAGTTTCGATTTAAATTCAAACTTATCCCTTTTCTCTTTCATTGTGTTATTTACCCAAATAAATTCATGATTTCGTGTCCTTGAAACAACCTCAATAAAATTATTAATATATGATGTCTTGAAATTTATGAAAACATTCATGAGATAATGTTATCGTAAGTAAGCTTGCTGAATTGTTTTTAGAAATTTCGGCTCATTTTTGTATTCAATAGTGAGATGATGACAACTGAGTTACTCGGATATTAAAAAAAGAGGCTCTTATGAATTCCATATTTACAAACTAGACGATATATCTTTTTGGGAATGGGTTACACAAGACTGAAATAGTGCATCAGTTTCTAAAACATTTAGCGTCAAACAATGATAATATATACGAGTCTAAATTGAAAACTACATTCAAACCTATGATTGCGTTGGATAAAAACCGCAATTTTTATACGTGTGCATGTCAAACAAATTTCGTTGTAGAAGGGTCTAAAAACAGCACAAACAACATTTTCCAAAAGACCAAAAAAGTGAAAAAGTATATTTAAACAAAACGCATTTGACAAACAGGTCTAAAACTACTGTTGTTCTTTAAGCCTGCTGACTGCCATTGGCGATTGCCAAATAAAATTGATCACAAGATGTAACAAAATGAATCTTAAAATAAATTTAATACTAAACAGAAAAACTTCTTAAACTTGTGGCCGCGATGTATATAAGTACGTCTGAGTCAGTGACCTAACCACTTATAGTTTTAGTGCTATATCTGCGTTTGTTTTCAGATCGCTGAATAACAAAGGCAGAAGTGTTGCTGTTTTCGTGTAAATCAATACTTTCTGTCACTTTAGAATAATCGGAAACAAACATTTCTACGTTAAACTATCTTTCTAGTTCCCATGACCCCATGCCATCGCTTATCTTTCTTGACAGGTAGTCGCTTCCGGTGCAAGCCATGTTAACTATCGCATCCATATACGGAAGAACAGAACATTCCGTATCCGATCCGTTCATACAAATAACGTCACTCACTTCCCTCATTCTAGCCGGTGGAGAAAAGCCCCAACCATAGATAAGGTTATCGGTGACAGATGAAGATACTATTAGTATCGGTATCGGATTCAAGCCGGAACTTGTTTATTATTGGCAATATTAATTATTTGGAAAAGAAAAGGGTCTGGAGTGGTGTAATTTATAATCAACATCATTGTCCTATATTAGCTATTTATAAAGTTGAAGTCTTCCTCTTGTGCTTTTTCCCAATGAAGACTGACAAATTGGACCTCGTTATTTCAGTTTTTTAGAAGATGGTCCTGAAGGCAACGTTCCTACCCATTGAGGTAATTAAAGAAGTCATAAGTACGTTTCGATACATGTATTTTCATTTAACCTAAATTTAATCAAACTGAGGAGTAAATAAAAGCAAAAAATAAGCAGGCTATCAATCAACAGTATGACGAAAAAATACAGAAAAAACAAATTATACGAAGAAGAAAGATGGCAAACCCCGTTTGACTCAGCGTTCTGAGGTTGCAACCAGTCAACATGGTTTCTATCTTTACCGATGTAGACAAGACAGGAGACTACTGTATGATTTTATTAAAACCTGGCAACTTATAAAAATATTATCCAACCCGCAAAAAATCCATTAGGCACAATTAACACCAAGAACTAAAGAGGCAGTCGCATACATGTGTATTAACAAATCATCTTTTAAAACAAATTGATCAAGACCTCTAAACATAGTTGGAGATGGGTTACTTCCAGTGCTTCCGGTGTCTTCCATTAAACTTTCCAAACCTCGATGTACATAAGAAAGGGAGAAGGTTTGGTACCAGTAAAACGTTTAATCCCGCTGCAAATGCTTGCACCTGTCCTTAGTCAGATGTATTTTCAGCTTCTTACCATTTGTTCGATTGGTTTAGGGATAAAGTAGCAGCGCCCTATAGTCTTTCTTGCTTGAGCCCAATCGTCGGTTAAACTTAATGGTCAGACCATTTCAAGGGACATAAATCATTAACCGTATAGCCTTATTTGACATCGAATTTAAAAAAGAAGAAATACTAAAGACCATAAACTATAAAATCAATGATTCAACCTAAATTCTCATATTTCATTTATAATTAAGAAAAATGTGTATCCATATTAAAAAAATGATTTTTTTTTGTGTCTTCCTTATGTTGAAAATTTTGAATTTAAATGTCTGTCTATCTTAATTATGAAACAAGAGGCGACATATACTAAAGGAACATATTGAAAATTATCAGTTGAAAACAAAACCTGACAACGCCATTGCTTAGACAAGGAAAAAGACAAACAGACAAACTAAGGTACACAAAATACCACACAGAAAACCAAAGCATGATGAACATTAACCCCCCCAAAAACTTGGGGTGATCTCAAAAGCTCTGGAAGGATACGCAGATCCTGCATCATGTGAGACAATTGCAAGGGCTCGACGTGTGGAAAAAACAACTGTATTGCATGTTACCTTTAAGAGGTCTTTTGATTGTCAATATTTGTTTCATTGTCTTTACATCGACTTTGATATCTTATAGTATCGCTGTTATAATGTAAAAATTTATCAAAAACAAAATATCATAATCAGATAATTACATTCAAAAGCGATAACGAAAGATAAATATATATAACATCTTCATGCCATATATCATGTATTCTAACATGACGTCCTTCAAACGCTTTGAGTACACACCCGTGGTAAAATATGAATATATTTCATGGGCTGTTCCCATTGTACCCCCACGTCATATGTTTTTTAATGAATGAGCGACTCGACGTCATAGAACAATGACGTCAGAATATAAGCAATTTACGGGAAAATACACGCTTGTGAAACGGAAAATCATCACAACAAGGAAACGTTAACAAATGATGCTAAAATGAGTTATATTAGCCGTTTTTGTATACATATGAGACATATAAGTACAATAATAATTAGATTAATCTAAAATTATCTAAATATGTTATTATAAATAGTTTAAGCATCATCATTTATTCAGTTTGCTCCGTTATTTTACGTCAATTTAATAGTGCGTTTATATATTGGAACGGCAAATAATGCCATCACCTAGAGCGCTTCGATCCTATATAATTGCCGTATTTGTCCTATTAGAATCGAAATAATTCATGGGGGCTTGAATATATCTAGATTTTACCACGGGTTGTCCCTTTATGCCGATATTTTACCCCTCGCTATCGCTCAGGGTAAAATATTTGTCATAAAGGGCCAACCCGTGGTAAAATCACGATATATTCAAGCCCCAATGAATTATTTCTTAATCATATATCATTTTTGCAGTACGCCGCTAGATTAAAACTGACGTCGAAAGGTAACACACGGCCAGCGAAAGCTCTATTATTGTAGAACCCAGGTGGTCGTGTGGTCTAGCGGGACGGCTGCAGTGCAGGCGCTTTGGTGTCACGATATTACAGTAGCATGGGTTCCAATCCCGAAAGCAAATTTACAGATCTAACATTGTCGGGTTGATGTTTAGACGAGTTGATATAAATTTGATTGTAGGCCGTATGTTAAGTAATCACATCACAACTGACAAAAGGCATACACAAAAATTGTTAACGACGGTTCAGCAAGAACGACGAGAAAATTGCCAACAAAACATTACTTCAAAAATAACATGAATATTCTTGGTTGAACTTCTGTGTATTGAATTGGTTAGCAGTTATTGTTGAACTAAAACAGCTTAAAAAGCAAGTAGTAATCAATATAGGAGTTGAAATATTCAACTTGAACTTAATATGTCGTGTGGTCTAACGGGACGGCTGCAATGCAGGCGATTTGGTGTCACGATATCACAGTAGCATGGGTTCGAATACCGGCGAGGGAAGAACCAAAAATTTGCGAAAGCAAATTTACAGATCTAACATTGTTGGGTTGATGTTCAGACGAGATATATATTCATTATGTACACAGCCATGTATCACCATCATTGATGGCGATCCGATGGATACATCTGTTGCAGAGTTGTCACCGACTCAGACGTACTTATAAATATAATTATTTTCTGTGACTGTATCTTACATTAATTTGTAGGATCCTTTACTACAGATAATTAAGCTGATCTGTAACAATAACATCTTCATGCCTAATGTACGCCGCTAGATTAAAACTGACGTGAAAAGGTAACACACGGCCAGCGAAAGCTCTATTTTTTGTAGAGCCCAGGTGGTCGTGTGGTCTAGCGGGACGGCTGCAGTGCAGACAATTTGGTGTCACGATATCACTGTAGCATGGGTTCGAATCCCGGCGGGGGAAGAACCAAAATTTGCAAAAGTAAATTTACAGATCTAACATTGTTGGGTTGATGTTTAGACGAGAAATATATATCCCTATCATCACTAAAGAGACATTTATTGTCGAAATCCAGGTCTGGTGTACTATAAACATATTGACACCCTATGTTTGTGGCATAACATCGTGGCCACAAGTTAATTTTAATCTGTTTAGTATTAAATTTATATTAAGATCCATTTTGTTACATCTTGTGATCAATTTTATTTGGCAATCGCCAATGGCAGTCAGCAGGGTTAAAGATCATCAGTTGTTAGACCTGTTAGTCAAATCCGTTTTGTTTAAATATACTTTTTCACTTTTTTTGGTCTTTTGGAAAATGTTCTTTGTGTTGTTATTAGACCCTTCTACAACGAAATTTGTTTTACATGCACACGTATACAAATTGCGGTTTTTATCCAACGCAATCAGGTTTGAACGTAGTTTTCAATTGAGACACGTTTATATTTTTTCGTTTGGGCTTGTATCATATTTTCCCATATTGAACCAAAAAAAGTCCGGCGGCTACAAGCATATTACAGAAGAATTGTGACCATCCTGTTACAAGCATGAAATTTAGCATAAACCTTCCTCAACTATAACTCTTTTAATTCAGATAGGGAGACATTTAAAAAAAATATCTCACTACCGGTAAAATCCAAAATGGTGGACATCATCTCCTTCTCAACTAATTTCGACTTAAAGTATGTTTATAGGCGTACTACTAAACATAACTGCAACAATTTTGGCACAAACCTTTCTTTTGCGTCTGTTTTTTATATCATATTAAGCATACCTTTATGAAAATTCCATACTTCCGGTAAAATAAAAAATGGCAGACACGAAACAAAAATTGGTAAATTTTGGAATTTTTTTTTTTATTGTTTTGTTAAAAGGTATTCGGATGCATTTTGCAGTAAAAATATGATAGTTCGTTTCATTCCCCGACATCAAATTCACCCGATTATTTGTCGAATGATATAAATTATAGATTCATTATAGTCAACTGATTGATCAGACAGACTATAAATATACTAAGTAAGCACTTAATTGTGTTGCTTAATTATAAATCCTAGTTGTGAATGTGTTCATAGTTAAAATTTTATTATTATAATAAAATATTGTTTACACTAGAGATGTCCAACAAATCGTTTCAGCTCATTGATACATTTGATGAACAAGTACCATCATCTTCTAAAAAAGGGGGACATGACCAAAATGTGGACTGGTTTAAATGCATATTTTGTCAAACTGATAGTCTCGACACACTCAAATGTCCTGCCTCCGCAAGACAGAATAACACGAGTGCTGGATAAAAAACATTATCCGAAAACCTTGAACAATTTAATGAGATTAACTCCTTACCAGCTTGGTTAGACTTAAATAAACTAAATGATGGGAGTGGTATTCAGAACACACTGATAAAGAGCAATGCTAAATGGCATAAAAAGTGTCGTCTAAAATTCAATACTACGGAACTCAAAAGGGCTCAAAAGAGACAACATAGATATATATCTGATGATGGGCAAGCATCATTATTACAAGAGGCAAGAAAATCAACACGTCTGAGTTTACCCTGTAAAATAGGTCTGAAAGATTATGTTTGTTTCTTTTGTGATTCTATTGAGGAAGATGAGATGTTACGTGAAGCAGCGACCTACGGCATTGCCAATCGTGTTCGTGAATGTGCTCAATAGCTACAAGACACTGCCTTACTAGCAAAGTTAAGTGCAGGAGACCTTGTAGCCCAAGAGGCAAAGTATCACGCGAAGTGCTTAATATATCTTTATCGAAAAGCCTCAAGAGTGGCTAATGACGACGAGTCTGAAGGAGGAACACAGTCACGAATCAGCCACGGAATTGCATAAGCTGAATTAGTAAGCTTTATAGAAGAATCTAGAAGTGACGATAATGTTGCACCAGTATTCAAGATGTCAGATCTTTCAAAAATGTAAAGTAACAGATTGGAGAAAATGGGAGCCGAACAAGAAGGTAGAGTCCATAATACGAGACTGAAGAATAGATTATTGACGTATGTTGTACCTGATATTGAGGCCTATAAGCAAGGTCAAGAAAATTTATTAGCATTTAAAGATGACATTGGGCCAGCCTTACGAATGGCATGTGAGGAAAATTTTGACTCAAATTATATGCAGATATATAAGGCTGTGAAGATTGTTAGAAGTGATATGATGGCAACATCTTCAGAATTCAATGGTACATTTGCAGCCGATTGTCAGGAAAAATCAGTACCACGATCTCTTTTAACGTTAGTGAATATGTTACTGTATGGACCAGACATAACAACTGATTCCTTTTCCCAAGAAACGTTATCCATTGCTCAAATGCTGATTTTCAATAGTCATAAAAGAATTCAAAAGTCCAACAGACATGCAAAATCAAGAGAAACACTTTCACAGATGTATTTGGGAATAGTGATTCATTGTCAAACAAGGAAGAGAGGGTTAATTGACAAAATGTATAAACTTGGATTGTCAGTCTCATATGATCGGATTTCATCAGTATCAGCATCTCTTACAAATACACTATGTAAGCAGTATCAAGAAGACGGATATGTTTGTCCTCCGTCGTTACGGTTAGGCCTTTTCACCACTGCCGCCGTAGATAATATTGATCATAACCATAGCTCAACGACAGCGAAAGATTCATTTCATGGAACAGGAATTTTTCTCTTCCAACATGTTACAACTCAAATGATTGGACAACAGCGATTAGATTTCCAATTAACCAACATCCAAGGCGGACGAGTGACTGAAAGTTTGCCTGATTCATATGCTGTTGTCAAACCAGCTGTTTTGAAGACAAATGTGCCTGTTATTCCTGTGAAAGATAGTACAAGTAAAGGATGTACTGATGACTTACATGAAGCAGTCCAGAACGAATTCAGGTGGCTTGAAACTGTTTCCAATTCAAAGGAATATGATATAGAGGAAAGAACATTGGTTTCTTGGGGAGCCTATCATGCAGAACATGAACCTATCAAGGATTTTGAACCCTGCGTATCAGCACTTCGACCACTCTTTGAAGAAGAGGCTAAATCTGTAGCAATGATAAAGCACTCATTTGATGTTAAAAAGACGTTTGATCAACCTCTGTTTGCAGTTGCTAAGCAAATTCAATGGAATTGGCCAGAAATCTACGGTGAAAACAAGTTCATAGTAATGTTCGTTGGACTTCATATTGAAATGGCAACGTTTAAAACTATTGGAGATTGGTTGGAAGGATCTGGTTGGACATCTGTGCTGACACAAGCCAATGTTGCATCTTCTGGTAAAGCTGAGGCATTTTTAAATGCTAGTCACATAACAAGGACCAGACGTGCTTATCAAATATCATCATGTTGTTTGTACATATTGCTTAAGGCTGCTTACCAGGAATACAGTGATAGTGAGGAATTTGATCATAAACTGGACATGGAGGAGTGGTGCTTGCAAATGTCTACCTCAGTTCCACTACTGGTTCCTAACTCTGAAACTTGAACTAGATGCGCTAATTTTCATCAGAGCCATAAGAGAAGGGCATTTTAAACTCTATATAGATGCACTTACTAGAATCATCCCTTGGTTCTTTGCACTAGATCATATCCACTACTCAAGATGGTTACCGGTTTATGTTCGTGATATGACCGCTTTTTCCTCTACCAATCCTGATGCTCATGTTCAGTTTTTGTCGGGGAAGTTTGTTGTGCACAAAACAAAAAAAAAGGTTTTCTGCAATAGCAATAGACCATGCTCATGAGCAGAATAATGCAGTAATAAAGTCTGATGGTGGTGCAGTTGGATTAAATGAAAATCCTGTAGCTTTACGTCGATGGATGATTGCAGGACCTGAAATGGCAAGGTTGACAAAAGAGTTTGAGAGCACTGTAAGTGATTTTGAGGTAGAAGAAGACGAACATCAACACGAAAATAAGACTAGTGTACAAAAGTCATTCTTGAAGGATATTTGGTCGATGGTAGAAGTAATGAATGAGTTAGGGAATCCGTTCATGGAAGATTGTCAATATATGCTTGTCCTTGATACAAAGGATATAGCACCGACATCTGTCGTTGATACTATCCGCAAAATAGAGAAGATTGGTAAAACACAGTATGAAAAATACATAGAAGACCGACTGATAAAAAGAACTGTTCCAATTTTTGAACCGATCAAGAAAAATGCATTGGCATTATTTAGAACTCCACACGAGAAGACTGTTTCGGCAATGAAGGACAAAATTAGCATACTGAAAAGTGATGTGTCGTTATTTTCAAGACTCTATATATCTTGTCAGACAAGATGTGGCGACTTGGAAGACTTCTTTGCCCATGAAAACAATATAAATCCGCCAGCATTGAGCCAGCATGGGAAAATGCGTCTTGGAACCAAATCAGATCGTCTCAGTAAGTGTTTGGAACCATTGACAACAACGACATGTGATGCTCCTGAGGTGGATGCTTTAGTTATTGACGGTGCTGCAATTGTGAATATGCTTAAACCATCAAAATCTCGTACCTTTGACGATTATGCTGATTTGATATTCTGTCCTTATATTAGAAAACAACTGGAAACTGTAGCAAGAAGCAATAGCTTGAAGGCTGCCACCAGAAGCAAACGAGGGAAGGGAATACGCAGACGAGTCCAGGGTCAAAATAAAATTCCTCAAAATTGGCAAAGTTTTTTGAGAGTGTTGACAATAAAAAGGAACTTTTTAGTTTTCTTTCTCAGCATCTTGCTCAACAACAGTTTGCAGAAAAGATAGTTGTAGCAACAAATGATCAGGATGTGTTATGTTATCCACCACGTGATGATGTTTTAAATTTAGCAACATGTTCACATGAAGAGGCTGACACTAGAATCATGGTGCATGTGTCGGATGCAGTGAACCATGGACTTAAACGAGTCATAATTCGAACAGTCGATACGGATGTTGCTGTCATTGCTGTGTCACTATTTCGTGAAATTGGGGCAGACGAACTATGGCTAGCGTTTGGGAGTGGAAAAAGCTTCAGATATATATCCATTCATGAACTTTCAAATGCATTAGGCATTGAGATATCACACACACTTCCTGTGTTCCATGCCTTTACCGGTTGTGATACCGTCTCTTCGTTTGCTGGAAAAGGAAAAAGACTGCGTGGGAGACATGGATGGCATTTGAAGATGTTACTTTAGCATTCCGAATAATGATTGATCAACCTATCTCACCCGATATGGATTTAATAATGGCATTGATAGAACGATACGTGGTTTTAATGTACGATCGAACAAACACATCAAATGGGGTTAATGAGGCAAGAAAACAACTGTTTGCGCAAAAGGGAAGACTAATTGAGGCTATTCCACTGACTCGGTCTAGTCTTTTCCAACATGTTAAACGTGCAATATTCCAAGGCGGCTGTGTATGGGGATCGAGCTTGGAATTGGTTCCATTACTACCTAGTCCAGGCGCTTATGGGTGGAAAAAGGACGAAGACAATCAATGGGAACCCTTTTGGACTGCACTTTCTGAGGCATCGACATCTTGTCAGGAGCTTGTTCATTGCGGATGTAAAAAACGCTGCGGTGGTCGTTGTAAATGTGGGAAATCAGGTCTGCCGTGCACTGCTTTGTGTGCTTGTGGTGGTGATTGTGAATAGAAATCAATGTGTTGCCGCCATATTATTGATAAATTTCGTCCCTCTTTTAGATATAGTGAATATTTGGGATTGAGGATAACTTAAAGTCAAAAGTTGAATGACTAGCACAAAAAAATGTTTTAACATTTCAAAAAAAAAAAAAAAAAAAAAATCTTCATATTTCTATGTCCGCCATATTTGATTTCATCGGAAGTTGTGATTTTATAGACATGTGGCCTATATATTGTACCCAAGAGAGGTTCCAAAGAAAGGTTCCTGTACAATATGATGATAGTAGCAGTACATTCAAATACACTTCAATTATCCTCCAAATAAATAGGCTTACATTATAACAATGTCCGCCATATTAATTTTTACCGGAAGTAGGGCTTCCAAAGACTTACACTCTCTAATTGTATTCAAAAGTAGCACATAACCATTGTTCGTGCCGAATATAATTAAAGTAGCATGATTTTAACACCTTTTCAAATACCCGCCTTCGATATTGGGCTGATTTAAGTATACTGTCCGCCATTTTGAATTTTACCGGAACTGAGACATTTTTTTTCAAATGCCTTCCTATCTGAAATTAAAGAGTAATAGTAGAGGAAGGTTTGTGCCAAGTTTCATGCTTGTAACACGTTGTGCACAATTGTTCATGAAGCCGCCGGACTAACAGGTCGAACAACTGATGTTCTTGATCCACATATATATGAAAACTACATATATATAAAAACGGGAAAATAGACTGTATGAACAAACAAAAATAGTCATGACAATGATAATAATAATAAAGATATATTCTAGTTTAAACTCAATCTGTATGGCGTGATATCTATTTTCTCCGTGATCACAATGTAGGTCATTTCAAGTTATTAAGGGATACAGGTCAAATGATATTTACTTAGAGTAGAGCTAAAAGATATTATACTTGATAGATTGTGTTTATAGGTTATTGGAAACAAAATGGAATGTTTTGAAAAACAAGAGATTGATTTGCTGATGTGTTTCCATTGATAAAGAATCTGACCAGTTAATTAGTTTTGTTTACATTACCCAAATTCTAAAGAGTGCTATATCTGAACGAAGTCAAACATTTTGTACTACGCCGATTGCTGCTGTTATATTTAGAGTAATAGTACGATTGCCGTGTTGGCGACTATCAAACTATCTGATTAGTGGCGGATCAAGAAGGGTGATTTTTTCTGGGATGGAACCCACTTTTTTTTTTATAGGATCATTATTTTAATGGGGACATATGGTTGGAACCCCAATCCCCCGTATCCTCGGTTATATCTCCATTTTTTAAATTGTTGGACCCGCCCCTGCAGTGACGAATTCAACTTATTATGATCAAACAGGTTGCCATATTTGTCCGAATCGTGCAAAAGTTATCGGGTGTTTTAGTACAAACTACATGTTGTAATGCATATAACTTTTGATAACACCAAAGCCACCGAAAAGAACATCGAAAGAACATGTGTGTGTGTATTTATACAACAAAACATTTCGATAATTTATTTGATCTGAACGTCAGAAACATGATTGAAAACAAAAGCAAAAAGAATACAATAAGTATTTAAAAAATGCATTTGCATTGTAAATGAAAATGAAAACTCATGGTCCACATATCCAATATACTGACTTTATATCCAGCAAAGAAAAAGTAGTGTTTAACAAGCTTACCGTGTACACAAACCTTATTTTTTGTTTATATAGACTACTTTGCGTAAAAAAAATACACAATAAAAACACCTAGAGTGCAGTCGTCAACAAGATGCTACTGTAGCGTAACATATATTGGGGTAAGTTCAGATCACGCATCGTTATAAATATAATGGAATTTGATGCGAGTGTCATACACGTGAAAGATTTAGCGCTATAAAACAAGGTTCAATCCACCATTTTCTACATTTGAGAATGCCTGATCAAAGTCAGGAATATGACAGTTGTTGTCCATTCGTTTGGTGTGTTTTGTCTTTTAGTTTTGGCATTTGGTTGGGAACTTTCCGTTTTAGGTTTTCCTCGGGTTTCAGTGTAACAGTTTTGTTGTTTTGCGTATTACCCGATAAATCAGCTAATGGTTCAAATCATTACAATGTATAGTATCAGCAGGACTGAACATGCATGGAATAATTGTCAATGGACATTTAGCAAACAACAATTTAAATAAATTAATGTTAACATATGTGCCTGACATTAATAGTCCGCTAGAAATAACGCTGTATTCCTGACATTCGTTATTGTCACGTAGTAGTGATAGAGGGGCAGGACCTTTTTGGGACGTCGGGATCGGGTGTTTTTAAGTCTTTGTTCTATTATTAATATTACTTTTACTGTTGAATGGTTTTATGTGATATCTGTTTGACGTGGCTCGGTACTTATACATCTCGTCAATGTGTATGTATTGGCTTTCATTTTTTTGGTGGTTTGTTTTGTATATGCGACTCTTTGTATTTCTTTTGTTCTTATTACGTGACTCTGTACTTTAAAAGATCCCGTTAGTATTATTTTGGTCTATTATATGTCATTATGATATATTTCTATTATGAATTACTATATACGTTGAACCACAAACGTCAAAATCATTCAATCGCGTAGTGGAATTAACATTTTTTGGATTCTCATAAATTCTACCTATAACTTTTGGACTAGTTTAAATCTCGGTCTATTTCTGTAATTTGTTCTTACATACTTTTGATTTTTTAACTCTGTATGCTTACATCGCCTATGTAAATTTTAAAACTGTTTGTATGCACATTGAACGACAAATTTATGTGACGTATACAAATTTTATGATGTCAGACACTCAAGTCAATCCATGTGTTCGTAGATAGATGTTTTTGTGTTCTGTTAAATTGTCCCTTTTAAAATTGTTATGCGATGATGACTGATGTACCCATATTTTGACTATTTTATTAATTTTGACTGTTTATTTAACGCATCATGTAAATATAACGGAATTTTATGAGACTGTTATTAAAGAGAGAGGGTTAGCGCTATAGAACCAGGTTTAATCCACCATTTTCTACATTTGAAAATGCCTGTACCAAGTCAGGAATATGACAGTTCTTGTCTATTCGTTTTTGATGCGTTTTGTTATTTGATTTTGCCATGTGATTATGGACTTTCCGTATTGATTTTCCTCTGAGTTCAGTATTTTTGTGATTTCACTTTTTATGGGAACCGGGTATTCTTTATTGAATTTCGGGATGACATTAAATTGGGGACCTCGGGATTTTATGTTTTAAGCCCGGGATTTCGGGATCAGCACCTCTCGTTAACCCGCTTACCATAGTATAACGGA
Source organism: Mytilus trossulus (assembly GCF_036588685.1). NCBI lineage: Eukaryota > Metazoa > Mollusca > Bivalvia > Mytilida > Mytilidae > Mytilus > Mytilus trossulus. Next base: position 70,560 of record NW_026963372.1, read on the forward strand.
TATCAGTGTTACATTTGTACACAACATGAAAATTTTAAAAGCAATGCTACCCAACCAAAATTCACTTAAACATGTGAATTAAGTACGTGATTTTAATAGTTTTTAAAAAGCCTGTTGGACATGGCTTTTAACTTATCTGATTTACACAAATCACAAAAACAACTAATAACATGGGTTTATTTAGTATGCATTTTCTAGTGATCATCTTAATCTGGTATGAGACACATTTTTAATTAGTTTAATTTCTAATCTATTTGTATATTTTAGGTTGAACAAACAGCACTGCACTTATAGCTATATTATTATCATGTTTTACTTTTTTGCTGAATTGGTTAATCAAGCTTCAGTTGTACTTTTAGAATAAAACTGATATCAAGAATTGTAACATAGTTTCACGTTAGTAGAATCAATAGCCGTACATAATTGTTTTTTTTTTTCGAGAAATGTTAATCAAAGAAATAGATAATTCATATTAATGCATATAATTATTTCATGAATGAAATAAATATGCATTATATTATTATAAAATTCTTTCTCAAAAAGGTAAAAAAAAAACGTGACAATAGTGCATTCGTTATTTGATACATATATGCCGTAGCTCTGTACTTATACATCCCGTCATTTTGTTAATGTACTAAGGTAAACTTTCGTATTCCTGTCTTTAAATTTTGCTGACATGCTTGGTCTATATGCCATTTTGTGCTTCTTTGTAAAATATTTGTTTGTTTTAGTTATTTAGATTATAACACAATTTTGACTGCTGTACCCCTATTTTTACATTTTTACCTAATATGTCTGTTTGTTTTGTTCACTCATCGTTGTCAATACAATGTAATTTGATGCAACTGTCATACAAGTGAGAGGTTTAGCTAACATTTTAACTAGGTTCAGTTTACCATTTTCCACATAAGAAAATGCCTGTACCAAATCAGGAATATGGCAGTTGTTAACCATTTGTTTGATGTGTTTAAGCTTTTGATTTTGACATTTGATTAGGGACTTTTCGTTTTGAATTTTCCTCGGAGTTTTTTGTGATTTTATTTTTTCTGGTATTTCATCTCATTGTCCATTATTCTGATCAATTGATTATAGTTCATTCATTCTAGTATTTTTTCATATTGCATTTTGTTACCTATATCCATTGTTTTATTTTTAAGATTCATTAATAATCAAGATTGAGTGTCTTTTATCAGTTTCAATTTTATGTTACTTTGCAAAAGTTGTGAAAAAGAAACAAAAAAAGTTAAATGGATTTTAAGGTATGCAGTATTAGGTTTGATACTTATTAAAGTACCATTTTAGTATTGACAGTTTTTATCTTTTTTGGGGGGAGGGGGTCAACAGCCAACCAGAGGCACTACCACTCGGGAACCGAAACACAAATAGAAACATTACCAAGCGGGAACCGACAGTCAACCAGAAGTAGTACGTCGTGAGTTCAGACAGCCTACCCATTAGCAGTAAAATCCAAAGAAACTGACAGACCTCGTATAGTTGTTTCCGTGAATTGTCATTTAACAAGCAGTACATTTTCCTGTATGACCCTTGTATATTTTGAAGAAGGTTTGTCATATTGAATTTCCCTTACAGTTTGGTATTTAAGTTATTTTACTTTTTGATTTGATCAAATTTGTTTTTTGTTTGATTTACAATAAAGAATATATATTAATTTATTTAGGTTGCTCTCTCATCGCAGTATAATCTACTTCTATTCATTAAATCTTTCCACAGAGTGCAAAAACCTTAACTGACAATGTAAGCATAATTATATTAACCTAATTTATGATGATGTATGTGCTATGTAGTATGACCTCATTTGTTGATCTCAAGGACCAATGATAATTCCTTATCATATTATATTGTTCGGTATGTGAGGGTGTGAATTCCAGAGGCACTCCTGAAGTAAGGTACCAGTATATGATTGAAATAACTGCCTGGAGTATCGTGACCTCAGAGTCTCGTGCAGATGAGGATGACGAGACTGTACGATATATATGCTGTTAGTATAGCATCTCCAATCCTGGATATGCATTTGACATGGTAAAGAATTCATAATTAACTTCTATACGCCAATCATCAATTCGAAGGGTTGCCATTATTTATCAAGTTGCAAACAAATAGGGTTTAAGGGAGATGTGGTGTAAACTGATGTCAGAGGTCGAGACAGGAACAAACTGACGAAAAGACATAAAAGTCATTATATTTATATTAGTCTCTTGACAGTAATTAATAAAATAAGGGCGAAAGAAACCACTTACTCGCCCGCCCGGCAGGGCCGTAACCAGAGGCGGATTTATGGGGGGGGGGGGGGCAGGGGGCCCACCTTTTGGGGAAAAAAATTGGTTGCTTATATAGGGAGTCATTGAAGCCTGACTGGAGCGGGCCCCCTCTTAGGTCAGTCAGTGGGCCCCCACTTATGAAAATTTCTGGATCCGCCACTGGTAACTACCTATGGGGCAGGGTAGGCAACTGCCTCCCCTGAAATTTCTACACCAATTGTTTTTTGTTGAAGTAATAAAATGAAATATGTACACAAAGAACTTGAATTTTATTATAAACAACACAAGTTTACAGTTTTAACAGTGTTATCATGATACGTGATATATCTGTCATTTTCCGGATTTTTTTATCGAAAGTTAATTGTTTCAGTATAGTTTTTTTTATTTTTTTTCCTGTGGCCGTCTGTCTGTTATTCAGTATATATTCATTCGAGAACATATGAAACTTTGCTTTCGTCAATTTTGAATAAAACTTAACTATTCACATTCATTGAGGGTCTCAATTGAGCAGAGGAAGTTCCCTTCGTATTGTGAATCTTTTAAGATATCGGAAATTCGTTACCTGCTGAATCAGCTGTTGGATCGTTTTTTTAACGTCCCCCGATCGTACGAGAACATTATGGTCAATGCCTTAGAAGCTAAACGTACACTCCCATTCGTTGTAGCAGGGACTTTCTATTCTAAGTATATACTTAGAATAGAAAGTTACTGGTTGTAGTTGTATACACATGTCTGTTCGGCTTACAACGATATTGAAATTCAAGGTCCGCGATAAAAAAAAATATCTTGCGTTCTATGATCTTGCTTTATATGTTTTTTTAAAACTTACCAGTTTGATTTCTAACAAAATTATCTTTACATACAGGTAATCATTGTTTGCATAAAATTGCTTCCAGGATCCAGCAATACTGATGTGTTTCTTAAAGTAAGGAAATCGAAGGAAACGGGTTATTTTTAGACATTTTTCTGAGAAAGAAAAGTCGGCGGTCACAATGTATTTAATATTTAAAATAATTATAGGTCAAAGTACGGCAATCAAGACGGAGCCTTGGCTCACCCCGAACACTAGAGCAATCTCAGGCTCAGACAACTAGTTTTTGCATAAAAATTGCTTCCAGGTTCAAGCAATACTGATGTTTCTAAAAGTAAGGTAATCGAAAGAATACGGGTTATTTTTAGCCATTTTACGGAGAAAAAAATCGGCGGGGGGCTGCGCCCCCAACACCACTCTCGAAGGGGTCTCAATCGGCGGCCCCTTAACCCCTGCCTCCCCTGAATTCGAACCCTAGTTACGGCCAGAGTGACAGATAAACTCATAAATCAAAAATGAACTGACAACGCCATGGCTTAAAAAAACAAAAGACAAACAGACAAATAAAAGTACACATGACATAACATAGAAGACAAAAAACTAAGCAACACAAACCCCACAAAAAAACTGGGGATGATCTCAGATGCTCAGTAAGAGTAAGCAGATCCTGCTCCACATGTGGCACCCATCGTGTTGCTCATGTTATTACAAACCGGGTAAATAGTCTTCTTCGTGTTGTAATGGTTTACTTTTTTTTAAATTGTTATTTAGATGGAGAGTTATCTCATTGGCACTCATACCACATCTTCTTATATTCTAATTTCTACAATTAGTACTTTGAGCTTTCGTGTAACAACTTTTCAGGTTGGTCTGTCGCAATGTCATGTTTATGTGTTACATGTAGTTTCAAGTCACTTGTTGTTTTGTAGCACGTCTTAGTGGAATATTTTTTATTGATTGTGAATCTATCTTTAAACAAAACCTTATCAGAGTTCGTGTCGATTAGAGACAGACATGGTATAAATAATTATTTTTCGTCGTTATCCATATGACAACCTCCAGACTGACCTTCAGATGTCTCGTACGTTGTGGTTTTGTTTGGTTGCTGTCTCATATAAAAATGACAAATGGGGTCGTTCTGCTTCAGGTATAACGGGCGAAATAACGCGCACATATATTGCACAAAGAAATACAGATTTACGATTTTTTTAAAAATAAATGTTTGATAAACAATAAGATAACGAACCGGACTCGAACTGTGTTTGTTTTGAGGAATCATAACGTAGCCTAAGATCATAACTAGAATTTGAAATCAATAGCATTTTGTTAATTTGCATATATATCATAACATAAGAGCATAATACGCGCAGGACATTTGAGTGAAAAAAATAAAACTACAAGGGGACATTTGAGCGTCAACATTATTTTTGATAGCCCATTTTAGCGAAAATAGTTGTTACTCAGCAATTTATGTTTTTTCTTGATACGATTATAAAATTACAACATATATAAAGATACGAAGTATAGAGGAATGTGTCCCACAATCGAGAAAAGAGAAAGAGAAAGAGCAGTTCCTAATGCAATACTATGAACAGTTACTGTATATTCATACAGGCGGTATATCTAGAGCCCATTACTTACGTTCTCTAGGTTATAAATTCCAGATTAGAACAGACTTTTAACATTTGATTTAACCTTTTAGACTTTTAGTGCTGTATTTTAATTGAAAAGTTTTATATTGTTTTATGTTGTGATGTCTTGGGTCTATTATATATATATACATGTATATAGTGCTGTATTTTAATGGACAAGTTTTATATTGTTTTATATTGTGCTGTATTCTGAGTTTATTAAACATTTTTTAATTTATAATATATTATTTATTTACTAAAAAGGTCTACAAAATATTTCGCTAAAATGGGCTTTCGACAATTGTAATTATCGCTAAAATGGGTTAAATATCTGGCGCTCAAATGGGTTCTACTTTGGCGCTCAAACGTCCTATTTTTCTCGCTCAAATGTCCTATCAATGCGCTCAAATGTCCTCCGCCGCTATAAGGAATGGTTTGGTGAAATCTTGTAAAGGCCATAGAGTCAATTTTCAGAACTTGATATTCAAGCATTTGAGTTAAGATTCCGAATTAAGCGAAAATACATGCATTTCATAAAAAATAAAACCACTAAAAAAGATCAAATTTACGAAAAGCAGATTCAGGAAATGCATATGAAGCAAAATTAGCATGGAATTTTCAACAGATATATCATGTTAAGGAGGGGTATTTGCGAAAAATACCAGTCGAGAGAATGTGAAATTCATTCTCAAGACTGGTATTTTTCGCAAATACCCCTCAAGGTCATGATATATCTGTTTGATTACACCGAATGTCAATGTTCAAAAACGCATTGATGATTGTGACGTTACAAGCGTCCAGTCGGATAGAGTATCTTTTGGCAAATACCACGGCAGAGAGGGCAAACAATGCATATCCTTTTGGCAAATACCCCAGCGGCGTTAAAAAAATGAACGATATTCATTTGATAACAGTACATTGGTGAAAAATACGCTAGCTATCAACCAATTAAAATCCAGGATATTTACATAAGGTGTAATTAAAGGTAAAACTCAGTAATACCAAATTGGCGTTAATAACGAGGATTCAATGCGTTTTAGTTATATAGAATCTAAAACGCATAATGGAATTTATAAATCAACAAATCAAAGTTTATGATTTTTTATAATAGAAGATTGCCAAGAAAACTGGCAAACATCAATATAAATATAATGACCTTTACATATAATGAGCCTCTTAAATCTACATAAAATTAGATCATCAATATACATCAAACATATTAAGGATATAAATAACATATCAACCTTAGAATAAAAAAAACTGTACGGTATTTTAATGTTATATAATGTGTGTTAGTCTTTGTAAAAATGAACGTAATAAATATAAAACTTCTTAATCCTCATAACAATTGGAATAACTCCAAACATTTTATTTCTAATTTTATCTGTCTGAACTATTTTTGATTTGAAATTTACTGTAAAATTGAACGACTTTTTTCCTTCGATTGGCAGTCATTGTCTAAGGAATTCTGAAATCAATTTTACAGCTGTTACCGTTATGTGATTGACTTACGGATGTTCATGCCAAGGGAATACGGATTTGTTCTTCATTTAGGTAATTTGGCAGAATGATTTAAAAATTTAACACAGCTTTCCATTCATTTTCCTCTGTAAAACGAGGTTTCAGTCGAAATACGACTGTTTTCAAATCTCAAAGTCAAACTACAAGTGTAATTTTCTCTAACGAGTCCGTTTTCAATATTTTTGTTGCTGCTAGCACGCCGCACATTTAATACGCTTATTTCATTTAAAAGATATTTTAGGCAAATAACATTTTTCAAAAATACTCTAAGTTTAGGACTTAAACACAACTATATAATGTTATTTATCGGTAATTCGTATATTTTCCCTTTGATCTTACTGCCTACTATTTTCGAGTATCAACGTACTGGCTGTATCACTGAAAATATTAGGCAGTACATTGTGTGACGTCATAATTATCGATAAACAGAATATTAGGCAGTTTCGTTTTTGATACTGACTATATCATGTGGAATATCTTAACATATAGGACAATGAAAGTCCCAACTATGTATTGGCTTCCGAAGCTACACAAAACCCCTTACAAATATAGATTTATTTCGTCTTCAAGCCATTGTTCAACTACTAAATTGTCTATTATTCTTACCAGCACACTTGGTACAATTAAAAACCTTATAATAAATTGTTCAAATAAGGCCTTCGAAAATAGTGGAATAAATTACTTTTGGAGTGTCAAGAACTCGTTGGAAGTACTTGATAAATTGCATGCTTATATTGGTGATTTTGAATCTGTTCAAAGTTTTGATTTTTCTACCCTGTATACCACATTGCCTCACATTCTCATTAAGAAAAAATTCACACACCTAATTAAATGGGCATTTAAAAAATCAGAATGTGAATATATATGTTCAAACTCTTTTAGGTCATTTTTTAGTAGCAATAAACAAAAAAACTATGTTAATTGGACATGTTTTGATACTATATATGCCCTTGAATTTTTACTAGATAACATTTTTGGTCGCTTTGGGGATTCCGTATATCGTCAGATTATCGGAATTCCAATGGGGACGAACTGTGCACCACTTATTGCGGACCTCTTTTTGTATTGTTATGAGTTACAATTTATGACAAAAATAAGCAAAGACCCATCAAAACAACATCTGATAAACAAATTTAATAATACTTTTAGATATTTGGATGATATTTTGGCTCTCAATAATGACGACTTCAGTATGTATATTAATGAAATTTATCCTGGTGAACTTACTTTAAATAAAACTAATACTAACAATGACCACTGCCCTTTCCTCGATCTTGATATCTATATCACTAACGGAAAGCTGAATACTAAAATTTATGATAAAAGGGATGATTTTTCATTTCCTATCGTTAATTATCCGTTTTTAGATGGTGACGTTCCCATGTCACCATATTACGGTGTTTATATATCTCAACTTGTACGATTCGCTCGTGTATGTCACAATGTTTTAGATTTTAACGAGAGAAATTTATGTATTACTGAAAAATTATTACACCAGGGTTTTCGATATCACAAACTAGTCAAAACATTTACTAAATTTTATCATCTGTATAAAGACATCATTCGTAAATATAGCTCAACATGCAGACTTCTTATATGTTCAGGTATTTCACATCCAATTTTTTATGGAAATATTCTTTATAAAGCACAAAGGTGTCAGTATTCACCTCAAAAACTTACAAAACCTTTGAATAGACTTATTAAGAAGGGATATAATTACGATACTGTTGTCAAGTCATTAAAGATTGCATATTTTGGCGTTAATATTGAGTCACTGATAAGGTCTTTGCGTCGGAACTAAACACATTTATTTTAAAAACAGTTGTTGGCATGACACGGGTTATGTTCTTCTCATATATGTTATGATGGTATGATACTAAACCCCTTACGGGAAGGATTGTGCCTGATGTTCATATGATGAAATCATAATCTTTCAGTCAGTTTAATTGAAGTCTGGAGCTGGCATGTCAGTTAACTGCTAGTAGTCTGTTGTTATTTATGTATTATTGTCATTTTGTTTATTTTCTTTGGTTACATCTTTTGACATCAGACTCGGACTTCTCTTGAACTGAATTTTAATGTGCGTATTGTTATGTTTTTACTTTTCTACATTGGTTAGAGGTATAGGGGGAGGGTTGAGATCTCACAAACATGTTTAACCCCGCCGCATTTTTGCGCCTGTCCCAAGTCAGGAGCCTCTGGCCTTTGTTAGTCTTGTATTATTTAAATTTTAGTTTCTTGTGTACAATTTGGAAATTAGTATGGCGTTCATTATCACTGAACTAGTATATATTTGTTTAGGGGCCAGCTGAAGGACGCCTCCGGGTGTGGGAATTTCTCGCTACATTGAAGACCTGTTGGTGACCTTCCGCTGTTGTTTTTTTTATTTGGTCGGGTTGTTGTCTCTTTGACACATTCCCCATTTCCATTCTCAATTTTATAATGATGTGCCGAGCAGTAAAATATAGGACTTAATCGATATAAATCATAATTTTAAATGATGTGCCGAACAGAAACTTATGGGACTTTATCGATATAAGACATAAATTATGATGTGCGGAACAGTAACATATAGGACTTTGTCGTTATAAAACAAATAATAATGTGCCGAGCAGAAACATGTAGGACTTTATCGATATAAGACATAAATAATGATGTGCCGAACAGTAACATATAGGACTGTATCGATATAAGACATACATATTGATGTACCGAACAGTAACATATAGGGCTTTATCGATATAAGATATAAATAATGATGTACCGAACAGGGTTACGTTCAATATCGTAGTGGCTACATAAGGCTACGTCGATTTATGACTATTGAACGTGTATCTAGCCTAGCTGCTACATAGATATTGATAGCAGCTAGGCTAGCTTCTCGTTCAGTAAACCGGCAAATGTCTACGTAGCACTACATAACCGCTTATAGGGCTTTATCGATTTGAAACATACAAGTGTTCACTTGTTGTGTTAGTTAAAAGTAAAATCACAAAAATACTGAACTTAGAGGAAAATCAATTCGGAAAGTCCATAATCACATGGCAAAATCAAATAACAAAACGCATCAAAAACGAATGGACAAGAACTGTCATATTCCTGACTTGTTAAACTATATAGATATAGGAAGATGTGGTGTGAGTGCCAATGAGACAACTCTCCATCCAAATAACAATTTAAAAATTAAACCATTATAGGTTAAAGTACGGCCTTCAACACGGAGCCTTGGCTCACACCGAACAACAAGCTATAAAGGGCCCCAAAATTACTAGTGTAAAACCATTCAAACGGGAAAACCAACGGTCTAATCTATATATACAATTCGGCTAAGTGAAACATATTATTGTTTTGACTTCTAAAGAAAACATTTTGTTATCATTTAAATCAAGAATTAAGATTTGAGATAACATGTCCATCAGTTACTTATGGTTTCACTCTAATTCAATGAAGACGACATCATGTTAAGTGGTATTGATTATAAGCACTATAAACTATATAGTTTATGTTGATTTTGGCTTTTGTATTTTATAGTATTATTTATTTTTTTGACTTGAGTTTGAGTCTTACTAACAGGTGTGTTCAGTCTTAATTCATTTTGACACGATACATTTCTACATCAAATAAATATTTGAATTGATCATGAAATATTTGAATTGAGGAGAGAGTAATATGGTTATACTTTGATACAAAGGAAGGTGCCCTTCTTTATTATTATCTAACATAGTGTCGTACATACATATCTACTTGTTTCACAGTTCATTACACACAAATCCAAAATAAGTGTTATCTGTGTCTGTCAAAAATACGTATTGTTCACGATCGTCTTTGTCAGATTCTTAGTTTTTCCTAATTAGGTGTTATGGCAGATCTGTATGGCCAGTCAAGGTCGTTAAACACTTCCATCATCATTGGACCCTAAAAAATGACGAAATATAACTTTTACTCAAATTGTATCATAATATAATAAATTATGCTTGTTCATTTTCTGTCAAACTTTGAATCTACAGATGCATATTCTACTCAGACTACTTTTGTTTAAAGTTATAGAATATTGTACGGGTTTTTTGTTTAACATTTCTGACATGGAAAACATTTTGTTTTCTGCGTATCTGGAAATATTTTGTAGAAAACATCCGATACTGAAAGTATCCAATATACACATATAGAAACTGTTTAAGATATGTTCTTAATCACATTTATATGATAATTTTAAAAAAACAAGAATAATATTTGTTTTCTTGATTACGCTAGTCTCTGACAGATACAAGGTACTAAGAAACCTTTTAACTATGCTGTATCTGCACTTGAAGTTCTAAAGCCAATATAATACCACTTCCGTATTTTTGTGTTATTTTATTATAAAATTATTAATTTGTTTTGAAATGCCAATTACATATTAAACAAAACACTCTCTGCATCAAACACTAAAATGCATCTTTCATCTTGCACTGATGAATACCCGTTTTAATTATTTGTACGAATGTACATACGTGTAGCTCCAATGGTCAAAGTAATAGTACTAAATGAAAGAAAACTAAATAGAAAAGTAGCAACAAGGATTCGTCAACGTTACAGTTTTATTTCAAAAATAACTTTAACCGATGTCACTAACTAAGTTCAAGTTTGTTTGGTCACGGGAATCGATGATAGAGACAACAGTTCTTCCGACATGAGAATTTTTAAAGGAAAGTATTCAAGGAACTACACACTGAAAAAGACAATTCAAAATTAGATTAGGAAAACATTTTTAAAATCTTAGAAATAAGAAGAAATAATAGCATTGAAACAAACAACCATAAAAAAACGGAGTTTATTCTAGTTCTCCAGACGAGAAATCAAATTATATTTGAGCATTTAAACAGTCATAATAAAATCTTCATAGATACCAGGTTTTCATTTTTATATTTACGTCAGACGCGCATTGTGTCTACAATAGACTTATCAGTGACGATCAAATCCAAAAAAAAAGAAAAAAATAGAGTACGAAGTTAAAGAGCATTTAGGACCGAAAATTCCTAAAAGTTTTGCCAAATACATCATATTTGTTCCAATGAACATAATATTGCAGAATATTTCTTCTACTCGGAACTTATATTATGAAGTAGCTTCTATTTCATGACAGCACTATAAAAGTACGAATATGAATCAAGAACTGTTTACTAAAATAGGAAACTGTGATTTCTAGATGTTCAAATGTCAAACCCGAGGGAACCGGCTGAAATCCAAAAGGAGCATCATAGAGCGTCGACACAGAATAGTGTCTTCTGCATCCAGACACATGCATAATCTCAAAGGATCCGTGGTGTATACTTTTTTTCTATACACGTCTCACTCATAAAAGATATAATATGCTCATTCACAATTCAAGCCGAAGAAGCAAAACACACAGCAGAAGTTTCGACTTAAAGTAGTGAGAAAAAATTTCCATTGATTAGAAAGCTAACTGAAATAACGATATGTATAACATGTCATACTTGTATTTATTTGTAGAGAAAAGAGATTAGTAAAAGCATATTTTTATTATAAGACGATCCCCGAAAAACCTCCATGAAGGCATAGTGTGCTTCAAAATCCTTGACTTACATAATAATTATCATGTCAAAACATTACCCCTTATGTTTAAGCGCTGTCTTGTACTTGAAACTTAAACAATGCAACTGTAAGTTACAGTGAATGAACTATACAACACATAATGTGATCTAGGGATTATAAAGTGATCATTTCCGGTTTTTAAAGTTGATATTCAGCCTGATTCTGAACTCGAGTGATGATTCGACAGTAATTTAACTGAAATAGGTGTTGATACTATACTTGCATACGTTTTGTTCGTAAGGAAAACTTGGACACATGAACTGTATTTTACTGTCGTACAAAGTGAGAGGTTTAGCGCTATAAAACCAGGTTTAATCCACCATTTGCTACATTTTAAATTGCCTGTACCATGTCAGGAATATGACAGTTGCTGTCCATTCGTTTTTGATGTGTATTGTCATTTGACTTTGCCATGTGCTTAGCGACTTTCCGATTTGATTATCCTCTGAGTTCAATATTTTTGTGATTTTAATGTTTAGTCATATTGAACCGTTATCATAACTGTCATAAAAGTAGAAAGTTTAGCTAGCCTCAAAATCAGGCTTATACCAACCATTTCCCTCGAAAACTACATGTACCAATACCGGAATATTACACTTTTCCCCATTTGTTCCATATGTCGATACAGAGGAGCTTTTATTGAGTTCCCACTTTTTGAATTTTGAACCTTTTTTTAATATAAGTATGTTAATGTGTCGAATAATGGTGTACGATGTTATATATATAGAATGATGAGGTTCATTAAATCAAGATACTCAATTCCTACCTGCACGCGTCCCAAATCTAATTATTAGCTTAGATAACAAAGTAACTTCATAAATTCAAGGGCAAACTCTCACATCCTCTTTTAAAATAAGGATGGCCCATAGCACAGTTGAGTTCAACAACCTATTTAATTATTTAGCTCAAAATTCAAAAGACTTTTATATCATTCTGAATTGATTTTTGTATCCTCACTGTTGTTAAAAGCATTCTGGAAAAAAGTATTTTTATGAATGCTATTTATATGAAACTGGCATTCCAAAATATAACATAGTTATTCAAACTCACTAATTCAATAAGTGAAGTTGTGATTAAAGGTTGTAAAAATGTAAGTTTAGGAAGATTTAAACTTTTCTCTCTACGTTAATTGGCGCAAAATTCTTTTTGATTAACCTGGATACATATGTCTGATGAAGGATAAAATAGTTGACACAAAAAAGCAATTATCATGAAGAAGGGCAATGATCGACAATAAATTGACACATTTTGTTTTCTCTTGATAAATGGGAGTTTTTTTTTGTGACTGAAAGTCATTGTTCCCGTCGTTTGCCAAAGGAGTTCTGTGTTTTTGTTATATTTTTTTCTAGTCTTAAATAGAGTGCATTTGAAAAATAAACATAATTTTCCATCAAAAGAAGCCGACTCCGAAGAGGATACCAAGATGACGTTAGCAACAAAAGATCGAAAATATCGAGGCAACTAACTCGCCTCAATCAGGAAGAACTGTTTGGTCTATTCCCGTCAAATTCAAATCAAGGACAAAACATTATGTATTTTCTGCATATCTGTTAAAGGTGAAATATTTGGAAAAATCCTAGTAGGCTTGACTGAAAAAAACTTGGCCTTGGTAGGTTGACATGCATTATGGTGGTATAGTATGCCCTTCAACTTAACACTTTATTTGGTCTATTTAAAAAAAAAATTTCAAGCGTCACCGATAAGTGTGGATTTGTAGACGAAACTTGCGTCTGGCGCACATATAAAACTTTGATTCTGGTTTCTATGAGAAGTTTAATTATTTGACATTTATTCTGGTGTTATACTGTTACATCTTATTTTGTATAAAGTTATACGCACATCATATTCCTCAATTTTATAAATAAATATAAGATACATTTTTGAACAAATGTTGAACTACAAACAAAAATGTGCAAAAGATTTGATTAACACTAGTAACATTTCAAATGACGTATGGTTTGCATTGTATTATATAAAACCATGTAATTTCTGAAATAACCTACTGTTGGTGTTTTTAGTTTATTTGTACAAGTTTTGTATTTGTTAATTTAATACGCCTGTGTAATGAAGTATGCTTAAACAACATTTATTTAGGGTTGGCATTTCAAACTCATTTTTTTTAATCACAGACCGCCTGGACCTTATTCGTGTAAATTTATTTTCTTTAGATTTTGTTTTACTTTCTTAAACAACGCCTGCATGAATGGAAATATAATCTGCAATATAAAAAATACCATTGTAAAAATGTTCAGCCCATATCAAATATTTCATCATTTGTATGTTCCAAAGTAAAGAACAAAGCAAATTAAAACTGAGCTAAAGCTGTTACAAAAAAGGGGCAAAAGATACCAAAGAGACAGTCAAACTCATAAATAAAAAAAACTGACAACGCCATGGCAAAAAATGAAAAAGACAAACGGACAAATAATAATACACATGACACAAAATAGAAAACTAAAGATAAGGCAACACGAACCTCACCAAAAACCGGGGTGATATCATGTGCTCCGGAAAAGGTAAGCAGAACCCGCTTCACATGTGACACCCGTCGTGTTGCTAATGTTATTACAAATCATGAAAATAGTCTAATTCGGAAGGTCACATTCATGAAAAGGGATGGAATTGTAGTTACAACATTATGAACATATCCGATATCATCTATGAAACGGTTATTCTATAACGGTCAACCAACTCGTGATGTCGTCCGTAAAATTTACGAAGGGATTATTTCAACTATACCATTTGGAACACTTAGTTATTTTTTTTTTATTTTTTTTTTTATTGTTTTTTTTTTATTATTATTTGTTTTTTTTTAGTGTTACCTTTGTATTATAAATCATGTTTACCATTTTATATATGTGTTAGCGGCAATAAGTGAATTTAGGCATTAAGCTTAAATCCTAGGCAATAAGCTAACGCCTAGGCATTAAGTTATTGCCTGAAATTTCCAGGCATTAAGCTTATTACCTGAAATTTGGTGATGATTATTCATCCTATTGCCGAACATGATTTTAGGCAATAAGTGAAATTTTAGAATTCATGTGTTTTTAGTGATTTTTCTTGAAATAAAGTATTTCTTAATTATATTCCTAATATTAATATACGTTTATCTGACTATTCTTCTAATTTTAGTACTTTTCTTATTTAAAATAGAATTAACTCATACTCTTTTTGTGGAAGTACAACAAATAAAAATGATTTAAAAAAGTGATTGTATCCCATAAAAAAGGCGATTCTATACAATACTTATAATAATTATTTGAAAATGGTCACTTCACTGGTCCACTTGGTTTGAACGGGTCAAAAGTAGACAAAATTAAGATATGATTTAATGCTTACCGTTTTATTGGATAAGTAAATTTTCTTTGTTAAAATATTTGTTAAATGCCCTCAGGCCATTTTGTTTTTTTTCACTTCTTCATCTTGATTATTCGCAACCATGTCTATTTAGGAAAAATTTTCTTGAATCTTTGAGGTCTAAATTCGTATCAGGGAAAAAAGGAGCATATACCGTAGAGTAAAGTACCATGATCTTTTGGCAAAGATTAAACTTTTGAAATCATCACTAAAAGAAAGTGACAAAAGTTTTACTACATTTTAAGAATGTGATCTACCGAATAAGACTATTTACCGGATTTGTAATCACATAAGCAGCACGACGTGTGTCACATGTGGAGCAGGATCTGCTTACCTATCCGGAGCACCGGAGATCATCCCTATTTTTTGGTGGGGTTCGTGTTGTTTATTCTTTAGTTTTCTATGTTGTGTCATGTGTACTATTGTTTTTCTGGTTGTCTTTTTCATTTTTAGCCATGACGTTGTCAGTTTGTTTTAGATTTATGAGTTTGACTATCCCTTTGGTATATTTCGTCCACCTTTTAAGAAGGTATGACATTTTTTACATTGGTGGTTTTAAAAGGTTGATAACTGAAGTCAGCGAGGATGACGAGGGAAAATTTAAAATTTATTTCTTCCTAGAGGAACTTTATGGTATTTTGGAAAAGGCACATAAAGAAACAGGTCATGGCGGCAGAGAACGCATGATAAAACAACTAAATAATGGATATGCTAGCATTTCACGTGATGCAATTGAATTATTTCTGTCACTTTGTGAAAATAGCAATATGAAAACAAAACATATACGGAAAGGAGTAGTAGTGAAACCCATTCTATCTAAAGACTTTAACAGTAGAGGACAAGTTGATTTGATGGATTTTCAATCAAACCCAAATGGAAACTATAAATTTATTATGGTTTTTCATGACCACCTTACAAAATTTTGTAAGATTAAAGCCCTTACCTCGGAATGTGCATCAGAGGTGGCTTTTAATCTAATTGATATTTTTACAATTTTTGGTGCGCCCCATATACTGCAAAGTGACAATGGTCGGGAATTCACAGCTTTGGTCATATCTGAGTTAAAATTAATGTGGCCAGAACTTGTTATCTTTCATGGGAACCAAGACATCCCCAATCACAGGGTAGCATTGAGCGATCAAATTGAGATATCCATGACATGCTAACTGCATGTCTGAGGAACAATGAATCAACAAAGTGGTCAACTGGTATCAAGTTTGTCCACATTCAAAAAAATTCAACTCTAAACAACGGCATTGGAAGGTCCCCCTATGAAGTCTTATTTGGTAAATGTGCAGCAATTGGATTAACATCAGAAACCAAATTCCGAAAGAAATATGACCTTAGAAAAGGAAAAGGACTTACTAAAGCTCAAGACATAGTCTGTAAATGATCAACCTGTAAGTGAAAATGAAACAGAAAACATTGTCGATGACTCTGATATAGCAGAACCAAATGTGGAACCTTCTACTTCAATCACTGATGAGTAATATTTCATGACTCTTAATATAAAAACATATTTTATCTGTGATATTATTTCCAGTAGATGACATTTTAAACTTCAGTTCTCGTTATGTTATTATGTAACAAATGTATAATTTTAATTTAATTAAATAGATGTTTTGTATTTACTCGCATTTATACTTTAGGCATTAAGCTTAATGCCTGGACACAATTTTCAGGATTTAAGCTTAAATCCTAGGATTTAAGACTAATGCCTAACATCATTTAGGCATTAGACTTAATGCCTAGGCGTTAGCTTATTGCCTAGGATTTAAGCTTAATGCCTAATTTCACTTATTGCCGCTAACATATGTACCTCATGTAACACATATATGTGTCTGAGCGTTGCTTTACAAAAAAATCTTGAAAATCTTGAAATCTAGTTAAATAGCTTCGTTGTGAGCAGCAACTCTCTATCAAGGAAATCATAATAAGAAATACAAGCCCGGGAATATCGTATCAATTGGGAGATATATACCCCGTATGCAGCACTCTCCAAGTAAGGGGAAATGAGACCACCACAAACACATGTATGTTTACCACCACAACCAAACTTTTTATGCGGCTGTCAAAAACATCGGTTATTTAGCTTTTTATTATTCAATCTTCTATTGATATCGGCCATATGTAATATTATTACCTGTTCATCGAAAGAGATCCTTAACTGTGAAACAACTAAAATAAATTACAATCAATTGCAACAAAAGACTATATACTAGAAATAAAGGCATATTCGACTAGCTTTGTGATGCTTCAACTGATTGTATTCTTCAAACTAGCTTTAACTAATCATAAATTAAGGCAACAGTAGTATACCGCTGTTCAAAAGTCCTAAATCGATTGAGAGAAAACAATTCCGGGTTACTAACTAAAATCGAGGGAAACTGACCAACTATAAAAGGAAATCAAAGGAACAACAGAAACAACATATTACCGGTTTATATTGTTTAGTAACCATCTATCCCGTTTACAAATGTGCCAAGTGTGTTTCAATTACATCTTAGCTAAACTATAAGGCTGATTACTCTCATGTGTCTGGTTCTGGTTCAGATATTTCAGGTACAAAGATGAAATATGATAACCGAGCTTGTTCAGTCCTACAACCATGCACAAGAAAGTCAAAATTTTATATCTTCTCTCAATAATAAAATGGTTAAGAAGGGATATAAATCTGTCATTTCATCCTGATGAGGCGACAGATGATATTACTTAAAACATGAAATACAAAATTGTTGAACTTCAAAAGTTTTACAAAAATTCACAGGCACATGTAGGATTGACTCCCGTCTTTTTATTTTGTTGTAATTAATTTTTATTTTTGAAAAATTCTTTGATATTGTTTATCCTGACTTTCAAGACTTATTTGAAAACCTAGTTATATTACAAATGTTTTTTAAAATATTCTTATTTTAAAATTTATTGAAAAAAATAAATTTCATAAAAAAATCAAAATCACATATAATGGAAAAATAAAGATACGGTTTCCTTGTTTGGTATTGTGTATTCATTTTTATCCCTTCTTGCAACAATTGTCACCTATAGATTGAGAAAAAAAACCATGTGGTATCTGTGAACTATCATAATATAATTGCTGTGACAGTTTAATTTGAAAATATGGTATTATGTAAGTGGTGCAGGAGATAAGTTCAAATTTTCTTCAATATCAGTTTGATGCAAGTTCTCGGGCTGAGATGCTAGACTGTGTTTGGGATTTTCTTTAAAAGACTGCAAAAGAAGAAAAAAGGTTTACAGAGTTACAACAGAAAATAAACTTACCATACAGACTAATCAAAACGATGTTTCCAATAATATGTTTAAAGTGCCGAGCAGGTAATAATTTTAGAATGAAAACATTTGTAGAGTATATAAAGCCAACAGTTGTTTAACGGTTACAAATCGATTACATATGCCTAATTTAAAATGTCACCAGAAAGTTAAATTGCCACAAGAGATTTTGTATGCATACTGAGTTGACGAGAGGTCTTAGAAATTCATCTGCATTAATCAATAGCCTAATAGCGCGATCATAATAGACAAGGATTTTCAGATTTTCTTTATTCTTCTGCCAATACTAAACTGACGCCAAAATATAGTCAAGGTAACTAAAAGTGACGTTAAACACCCTAAAAAACATTGATCGACGATTTATGGTGGTATTACAATTTTATATACGGAAAAAAGTCCTTTTGTTTGTTTGTCTGCTATACTGTTTGTTTCAATTGTTGTTTTTTATAATAGTCAAAGGATACAAATTTCTTTCGGAAAATAATTGATAAATGTATGTTTATAAAATGTTGTTTGGCATTTCTGTTGCACTCTATCATAACATTAACAAACATATATTAATTCTGTGATAGAAAGGAAATAGAAACAGGTGGTTTGCTACTTTAATATGAAATATGTAGATATCAATTAAAGAACATTTATATTTGTTTTTCGCATGAGCGCAGATTTCCCTTCAAACCATTGGTGGTCAGATTCAACTGCCCACACAAAGAGATTATCAAATTTCTCGTACATCCAATATGTTATATTTTTATTTCGAATCAAATAATGTAGTATTTCATGTTTTTTCCCCTTACATTCCATCAAAAAGTTATTGCTTTATAATACTAGACAAAAAATAAAACCGTTCGTATAAAATAATTCGAGGTGCCCATTTCCAATTGTAACAAATGACAATTAAAACATTTGCTACTACCTAAGCTGAACTAAAGCAATGTAAATGAGGATGGATATTTTCATTGTGAGATAAAATTCTTCATTATGATAGACGTTGTTTTTGTTTAATGATTTTAATAATGCTAAAGATAAACAACCGTAGATAAACAACCGTAGATAAACAATCAGACCAATACAGTGTTACTTGTTATAGCTGACTATATGCGGTATGGGCTTTATTCATTGTTGAAGGCCGTACGGTGGCATATAATTGTTAATGTTTGTGTCATTTTGGTCTTTTGTGGATAGTTGTCTCATTGGCAATCATACCACATCTTCTTTTTTATATTACGAATACAATACATTGATATGTTGGGCATCAATCGATATTCAAAATGTTTATTTTTTATGGGCTTGGTCAAATCATGTCTGTTATATAAACAAGAAATCTGTGATTTAAAAAGAGCACGCTAAATTTTCATACATATTAACATGGATTCAAGGTTGCAGGATACCTGTAGATGAACACTTATTACATATTATAGGGTTAGGTTGTCTTTGAAAATGCATTAGCGCAAGTAGATAACTTAATTATATCTAACCTAAAATGTCTTTTTTTAGTTTTATCGTGTCAATCTAATAATAAAATAAATGTTAATGTGTGATAACTTCATTCTACTATATTTTAATAATGGCTCACGATTTCAGATAAGAAACATGAAGTTCATTATCAACAATAAACAACAAACATATTCTAGTATGTATTTAGTTCATAGGATGAATAAAAAGTTGATGGTGCCATCAATTTGAATGAAAGGACAAATATCATTAAGATTATAACATGATGTTGACTGTTAAACAACTATTTTTGACTTGATTACCTATTATGTCTGTTTGTTTTGTCCACACATCGTTGTCAATTTAATGGAATTGTATGCACAGTCATACAAATGAGAGGTTAAGCTAAATTTAAAACTTGGTTTTTCTACATCAGAAAATCCTGTACCAAGTCAGGAATATGACATTGTTGTCAATTAGTTTGATGTGTTTGAGCTTTTGATTTTGCCGTTTGAATATTGACTTTCCGTTTTGAATTTACCTCGGAGTTCAGTATTTTTGTTATTTTTATTTTTTGAAACAATATTCAGAGATCTACATTGGAAAATGTCTGTACCAGGTCAGGAATATGACAGTTATTGTCCATTCGTTTGATATGTTTTGTCATTTGATTCTTATCCTGTGTTTTTCCTGTTATTTGTAGGGATATATTGAATATGATACACCAGCACACTTCTTAACAGTTGTGATTTGCATTTTAAATGTCTTAAGATAAAATAATCTAGATGTTTCAAGGTACAGTAACGTGCACAAAAACAGATAATATACCAAAGGGACAACCATAAATCTAAATTTATTTAAACCAACAAAACCGTTTTCAGAAATTATAGACTATACACCAGGAATCCTTACAATCGAGGATGAGTCCGAACAAAAAATATCTGAAAAGGTATCCAGTCTCACATTCGTCGTGTTATTCATTGCAAGTCCCGATCCTCAATGTAAATATGTAGTAATAATTCAGGACATGATTCACGTTTCACTGGTACTTAACGGGAATTGAGGCAGTCACAAATATTTGAACTTGTCAGTGAAAGCACATTATGTATATAGCGAAACGTGAATGTTAATGTTAATGACAGGAATATGCTAGTTGTTTTACACGTGTTAATATTAATGATTTTATCAGTTTTTATCGACTTTTCAGAATTAACATTTGAGTTCGGTTTTCTTTCCTTTTTACAATCTTTTCACAAAGAAATTCAAATCATATGTTGAACAATTCGTCCCCAAAACAATATAAATACTTTTTGAAACAAAATATCAAACATCGTGATATCAGTTGTGGCATTTTCTATATAAATATTTTTCCCGAGGTGATGGTAATTTAATGTATTGTTTTTCAATATAATATGTCAAATTATAGCATGCATTTGTTTTGAGGATAGAATATAAATAAACACTTAAACCTTGTGCGTGTTAAGAATTTTAACTAATAATGGTGTTCGTCTAAAATTTACAATACTGTCTATTATGTTTAGTATTCACAACATTATTGTCGCTTCCCTTGTTTGACAACGATCAAAATAAAAACCCACTAAAATTGCGAAGGGAACGAAAATCTTAGGCCTATAAAAGTAACAGTAATTGCTGATGAACGTGCTTACGACAGTTCTTAAAAGGATATATTAGGAATAGTGTTGCTGATGACGCAACATAACCATCAAATAAAGATAAAGTACTGTTACGCTAATTGCAGGATACTGTTTGATCGCAAATTATTGAGTTTTTATCCTTCTTTTACTAACTTAAAAAAGTTACATGTATTTATATTTCATAATTTTTTCCTTTATCAAACCTGATATGACAAAACCTTGCGTACTGATATTTAAAGCATACGTTTGTACACTGTTTCTGCTAGTGTTTCGTCAATCCATTAAGGAGTCATTTGCACAATTTACGGTACTGGCATAATTTAAGATAACAGTTTGTTTATGTCTACTTATCCCTTTGATCCGAGCCTGTATCACCAGTCCAGCACTTTGGTGAGTTTTTATAAGATCTGCGTCGATGTCAAGCTTGTGAACGCTTTTAGTCATGAGTTTTACTAGCGCAGTAGTGGGTGTTTTTGGTGCTGATCTGAAATATGATTAAAACGTTTGTTTCCTTTAAATGATGAACGCATTAAAGTCTTTCAAAACACCATAGTTTTCTACCCCATTTTTTGAATACATAACGTCTGTAACGTTTGAAACTCATTGACTTTTAACTTTGTGATTCATTTTGCTGTACAGTGCAGCTAAAGAGACAAATGTATGTATGGTCTATACAATTATTAGCCTGGTATTATTGATATTTATTTTTATTCTACCAAGTTGATATTAGTATACTGCTTTTTTTTTCTATTTTCACATGCATAACTCTAACCAGATGTAGGTTGCACTTACTAAATACAGCTGTTTCGCAAACCTCACATCTTTTGGACAAGTATAGCATATTCATAGATATATTGATTTGGTTATCTATGAGTTCCAAGATATAATCTCTATGTTTCGTCTCGTAGAAACATAACTTTTTAATGTTATACCAGTACAAGTACAAATAGATAGCAGTGAAAATGAGTTCTCAATAAGACTAAGGTGAAGGGGGTGTTATACAGAATTGTATTATACTGTTTAACTCTCAGAAATTCAGAGCATTTAAGTGTTGAAAATGTACCGGACAGCCCTATATTTTGACCTTTCAAAAAATAGTAGTGCGCAGAACACATGTGGTTTCCATTCAAGGACATAATCTCTTTGAACAGCGGTATACTACTGTTGCCTATATTTACGAAACATAGTAATTGTAAATAGTATAAGTCGTAAAAGGAGCTCCTATGGAAAATTGTGTTGTCTTTTTTTACAGAAGTTCGAACCGTTTACCATTGTAATTGATTTGGTCACACATCCGTTTTGATACGTGTACCTCAGAATGAATAGGACAAGTATACCAATGGATGTGCCGTGTACCAACTACAAAGCTTAATATCGTTCATAAGTTTTTACAAAGCGTTAATTGATTGGGGATTGTTTTCCCTCCACGATTCAACTCTTAATTAACGTATATGTCCTTTATTGTTGCCATTGATTGTTATTTTTCTTATATTAAATTTGTAGAGCTAATATTCTGAATATAAATCTCAAATATTATTTGTTTGAATATCGGGTAACAAACATAGCCTCAATTTGTATTACGGAAGTGTTTTTAAAATGTTACCAAGCAGGCTTTAGGATTACAATAACTAATGCAGTTGTCAAATTCAGAATACATTAAAATGATATAAAGATAATAAATGTTATAACAAATCAGACTATCATCTATCTACGAATGTTATATTATAAAATCTAACAAAAAATTATTCTGTTTAAAATGATTCACTTTTTGCCATTGAATGTAAATCCCACAATAATCAGCCAATCAAACAAAACGTTACATACGGTAATACGGTAAACAAGAAATAATTATTTCGCGGCCTCTTTTGTATTTTCGCATATCCTTTTCAAAAACATAACATACATCTTAATTTTTAGCGTAGCAACTATTTTATGTTTCGTAACTGGAAATCAGATCATGCTTTGTCTTTGATGATTTAAATTACAAACAGTTAGTTTTCAAGTATCACTGATATCTGTTACGTTACAAAATGTTAATGAAAATTAACATTCGTTGAACTTTATTAGTTTGTAAATTACATGTTAATAAGAAATGAAAGATATTGGCCGTTTCATTTCTAAGTAACACTTCATAAAATATTGTACTTATATTACACGTCATTGCAATAATTGTTATCTTCAGTGCAGGATCTTTTATTAATTTAATTTTCTTTGAAGTCCAATGACTATAGCAATATGGCTGACAATGTCAATAGACGTATGACAATTGACATCTCCCCTTGAACCAATGATTATGTCAGTACGGCTAACAATAGCTTAATAGACATAGCCTCTTCCCTTTAAGCCTTAATTACTACTTTGTAGTTATTTTTAACTTATTCTTTATGTCAAATTTGGGGAAAAGAGGACGGGATTGTCATTCTCATACGAATAAAGGGACAACTCAAAGATGAAGAAGATCACACAGTTGGTTCCCATTTGATTCCGTTTATTAACAAACACTTGCAAACGTTACAAATATGTTCTCAATAAAAAAAAATCAATCATCTTAATATTGTCAGTTTCATAGTTTTTAATATTCAGAGTAATGTTTAAAGGGAACGATTTCTGAGACAAGATAGTTGCATCTACATAAGCCATTTTTTTTAATGAAACATAGCAGGATGAACCTTTTGAATTTGACTTTTTATTTGAAATGAATACTTGTGAAAAGTGTAGAAAAGTCTAATGTTTTTTAAATACTACCGCAAGATGAACGAGTTTTATACTGTATGTATTCTAACATATCTTTTGAATTTGTTTAGTATCCATATCTGATTAACGCCACCGCTTGAATAGATAATGTCACAATCACTTTAAGTATGGCTTTGACTGCTGATAAAATTGATGTAAATAATCTAAAAAGCGGTCGTTAGGGGCATTTAGAAAACCTAGCAATGTAGCGTTGTGTGTAAGAACACTAACGTACGTTAGGTATCAACTATTATGAGTGACGATTCAGTTTGTCCTTTTGTTTTAAAATTACAAAGAAACATATAACATACATATGATTACTCAGGATTTCCTCCATGGAATGATTCGTGTAGGTATATGTTGAATTTCCAAATGAATTGTCAATAACAATTCATATATCAAGCAATGTATGTGATGCGATAAACATACAACGACGAAATGTTAGTAGCTTTATCTGCGAGGACAACTACATATTTCTCATGTATATAGAATACGTGCTTCAAACATTTTGGATCTTTAAATTCTTATTCAGCTTGGGTACTCATAGACCCATTAAGTCTGTAATGTTGGTTTACATCAACGGCCTCAAAGACTAAGCTTCAATCCATTAAGAAAGAGTAGGTCTAATGAATCCAATGGATTTTGACTCACAATATATAGGGCTTTTGGATTACTTTTATTTCAGGGAAATGTCGTTTACAATATTTAGGTCACCAGACTATCTCAAATAAAATCAGAGGGTTTAGAATTTCTTTTTTGACAATCAGCTGGTCCACTTGTACTCATTTCATCCAAATAGCTTCAATTTGTTAGAAACCACAACGCAAAACAAAAAGCCATCCTTATAAGGAGTAATTATATAGTGAACACGCGATATCATTGCGATTATATGCAATCTACAAATCAATATTAACAATACACGCGATAGTTGACTCATAAATAAAACTGAGGTTTACAGCTCGGTTTGATATGCACTTTTTTCTGTTAAGATTTTCAAACACGTATCATTTTTGATCTTCATTACCAGAAACAGCTATGATCGTCTGTACCATCAGCAATTTTTTGTGTCGAGAATATAGGCTTTTTAAAAATTTCTCTTTATTTGTTTCTTGTCAAATTTATGTATGTTTTCATGTCCTGACACTTTTTCTGCGGTTATTTGCTTATCTGTCAGTTTCTATGTAAACACCATTCAGTTAAATCAGTTAATCGTATCTCCGCAGTTCAATTAGTGTTGATAAGAAGAATTTATTCTTAGCGATGTTTAAGATTTATTTAGTAATATGAACCGCAGGTTTTCAACGGCGAAAAACAAATTATCAATTCAATGTCTTCAGGGTGATCAAAATATATGCACATTGAATCAACGAACCAGCGTTATTTTTCACCACGTGATAATAATATCGGCTGCAACGTAACAAACGTTTTCGCGCCAAATTTTCTACATATACCAGATCGACTACCACTCAATATTCATTTTCGACAGTTAAACACTTTGGTTAATAAGACTTAAATGTGGAAAATAGAGCGCTTAACAAGCATCTGCCCTCTGTGTATACTTGATTGTGTATAGTATTGCCAATCTTACAAATTGAATTGGCGGGCTGTCAATACATCAATATCCAGGGATGAGCGTGTGACAAAAAAATTACAAAGAATTATTCATTTTTTCTTAAATTAGGACACAACTTTTTCAATTTAAAATGGACAGTAAACCGAAACCAAAGCTTATAGTTTTCGACCTAGGTAAGTTATAAAAATTTAATATATAATAATCCAATATAAGTTACACCTGTTTTATTTTATTATTAAGGGGTGCATGCGATTTAATTCATTGACTTCATTTCAATTGGGATTTCATTTTTTTTCTGTCATAACGAAAGATATTAACAGCTGATTTTTAGGAAATAAAGTAAAAGAAACTGAAAATAAAGGTACGAAACGAGGAGTGTTTTCTAGCACCGAAAATAATGAAGAGAGGCACATATAAAATAGATTGAACACTATCAAATGTGTATTACAATATAACTCTGCCAGAGTTGGTTTTTCAAAATGAAAGTCATCGTTCTCATTAGTATTATAAGATGCTACGCCCTGCGATGATAGACTATTGACTGTTACCTCATCAAACATAAATATGCCAAAGAATCTATCACGACACATGACTGATGACAAAACCACATTAACTATCGTCTTGATAGATTATCATGAATCATATGTTTCAAGGAGTACGATTTTTCTCAAGGGATTTCGGATAATAATCATATGTCTAAAGGAGTATGATGTTTTCTAAAGGGATTCCGGGTAATGATCATATACTAGTACATGTTTCAGTAAAAAATGTAGTATATTCAATTGGCAAATGTACTAGTATTTGATGGCCTTGTGTTGTTTTGTTTTTGCTCTATGGTCGATGTGTTGTCTATTTGACTGATTTTCCGTTCCCGTTCTCTAGTCTAATTTTCTATAAAAAAAAAAAAAACTGGATAACTTTTTAAAAATACCACAAAAAAAATATGTATATAAAAAAAAAATATTATAAATTTGCAGATATAGGCCAAATAACCGGTAGTATTGGTCCTTTTTTTTTTTTTTACATCTACGCCGACTTTTTTACTCTCTTTACGTTGATTTGTTTGTTTTGTGACATGAAAGCGAAGTCAAACAGAACAAATTAAGAATACATTTACAAGGAAAGCTCCTGTCGGTTTTTATTTCAAAAACTTAAAGGATCAAGGTGCATAGCGGTTGATACGATGCGAGCCATTATAGAACCATCATAAATGATAACTAATCTCATTATTATTCGAAACAAAAAAATATTTTCCAAAACAATCTTCCGAATACATAATTTCTTAGAAAATCCCGAAAGATCTTTCTTTTTTTTCTTATAATAAATAATCATTTATAGAAATGGTCACAATTCTCTACTATATAGATCTTGCTCATCGAAATTGAAAGATATCAATACACACTTCTTTATTTTTTTCAATGGCTCATTTGTTACTGTCACACGAACGTTTAACTATAATTCTGATTAAAAAGATACTTCTAGTCCATCAAAAGCTCATCATAGATACCAGGATTAAAATTGTGTTCTCCAGACGCGCGATTCGTCTACAAAAGACCCACTAGTGACGCTCTAATAAAAAAAAGTTAAAAATGAACTTCTTATATATGTTTGGAAATCACAATGAGAATACATGTATGTTTATTTGTATGCACACCCTCGCATTAATACAGCAGACTTCTCTTTTTATCTTAGAAACCTTTTTTAAGAGATGTAAATTGGTGATTACTGTAAAGCTGTGTCCATTGAGTTTTTTCACCTAGGGTTCAACTGGAAAACTCAATTTCTTAACAGCACGTGCGATCAAATATCAATTTATCGCAAATTAAAAAAAAAATATATGGTAAACATATTTCAATTTACGCGATCTGGAATGTACATGATAAGTCTTAGATACCATCAAGACATACCGATCTTTATCCATTCATATCTTCAAAAAGTTCAAAATAGTAATGTTTTAAAGTCTAAGTCCCCATCTTAGAAACGATTACCGTTTTAAAAAACTATTTTTTATGTTTACGCTGGTAAATCAGTTGACATAACACGTGCATTACTCAGTCTGTTAATATTGTCTCTCAGTCATAAAATCGCTTCCCTTAATTATTGCAAGACATACCGATTACAACATTTCAGTTATCTATGACAGCTGTTGTTATTTTATAGTTCTGTAATAAGTTAACTATCTGTGTGTATCATAACAATAATTTTTTTCTGATTTCTAAGAGAAAAAATGAATAGTACATTCTTAAATTATTACATCGCACTGGCGGATCTAGAAATTTTCATAAGTGGGGGCCCACTGACTGCCTAAGAGGGAGCCCGATTCAGTCAAGCCTCAGTGATTCCCTATATAAGCAACCAATTTTTTTCCCAAAAAAGGGAGGACCGGTAATTTTAATAACCAAAAATATCGGACACGAAAGACACCACCAGCTTCTTCCTATAGATTTACAATGGGGAAAAACGCATGGCCAAGCTTTATAACACCATGATATGGTTTCAACCAATTGTACGTTTACAGATCTTACCGCTTGCGTCCCTGATAATAGTTGTTGCATGCGATACAATGAGTGGTTATGTTCTTCTAGGAACATTTTGTGAGTTGGCATTGGAAAATCTTCTGGTTTTTTTTTAAATATTGAAGTAAAATTGAGACTGGAAATGGGGAATGTGTCAAAGATACAACAACCTGACCATATAGCAGACAACAGCACAAGGTCACCAACAAGACCTACTTTACATCTTTTCATAGATTGAACAAAACTTTTTTAAATTCATTCATCGATAGATAGATTTGATGAGGAGTTTGGCTGTGCCTGCGGAATTCTGATTTAAAAGAGTTTGACTGTACATGTGGGTTTCTGATTTAAAAATGGATATCACATCCAAATTTATACCGTGATGTTGTTTATACAACCCGTAAATTGAGATACGATCTTTGTTAACTCATTGATCCTGTGCCTTAACTGTTCTCAAAGAGTAGAATGTCAATTTCTACATAAGGAAATGCCTGAATCAAATAAAAAATATGAAAAAAAAATTGATGTGAACAAGCTTTTGATTTGGCTATGAAACTTTCCGTTTAAAAATATCATTAAAGTACTGTTTTTATGTTATGATGCTTTTTCTTACACAGTAATAAACTCTTTCAATATTGTTTTTATCGATATTAATTGAAATTGATTATGATTTTGAAAATTAAAACATAATTCGATATTATATATTGCTGTATATGTAGGTATTTATGATATCAGTATTCTATACATCCTGTCGACACTGTTTACCTATATTTTGGCATTGCACAAGGTTATAAATGCCCAGGTTAGAGTGGGTTTCGCGCTCAAAGCCGTATTTGATCCCGCCACTTTCTGTGTCGCAAGCATACCTAATTTCATTGTTAGTTATTTTAAATTGTACGGAGTGGCTATTTGTCCGGCTAGCCGGACGAATATTGCCAGGGCTATTTGTTCGGCCATTGTAATGCGCATGTCATATAATGTGCGTTCGGAAATGCGTGTAATATTATCTTCAGAAGCACCAAGGGGGCGCGTGTAATCTGCTCACTGATTTTCAATTTTAAGGTCATGGCTGTTTGGAAAACGGTGATATATTAATATTTGTGATAAATTTTGCAGTTGTCGGAATTTGACAATTGAACACGATAAGAATGATATAATCTTATAAAAGGGACTCTAAAAAATTGAAATCACAAGGAAAATAAAAGATAATTGATCGGTTTTACAAAACTATTCGACTCGCTACAGCTATGTAAATGGTGGAAAATATGTTCAAAGCAAGAGTAGTTGAGAAAGAACTTTACAATTGCATGTATAACTGAATGACATTTAGCTTAGTTATATTCCAAAAATGAATCTTGCAAGTAGCCCTCGAAGTGGTATCGATATCAGGGAGGGGGATTGAAGCTACAAAATAGCTTGGAATGGGAATGTTGGAAGTAGGATTATATAAAGTGGGGTAAAAAATGTGGGGTAAAGAAATACACTGGACAACAAAGATGGAATCAGGAGAAAAAAATCCTTTACTTTAACTTAAAATGCATGCCACGAGTTAAACACAACCCAAGTTTGTTTTACAAGTTATTTCTTCTCTCTTCTTATATAAAAAAAATATGGGATGTATATGGTTTTTTTTCTAATTATTCGTTATCCACATATGGACTATATATACTACTACTAGTATGTAGAAAACAATTATTTCAATTACTAGTAACAAGATTAGGCCCTAACACTAAAAATTACAAACATGTGCTACCCCCTGGTGCTTTTGAAGATAATATTACACGAACACACAAATATTATAGTGACATGCGCATTGTATTGGCCGGACAAATAGTCCTGGTACTATTCGTCCGGCTAGCCGGACAAATAGCAACTGCCTAAATTGTAATATATTTATTTGTCCAATTACTGTATTACATATATAGAACTTACAGTTTATTTTAATCATGATGTTTAATTATTCAGAGAAAATATCAAATCTATCTGTAAGAAATATATTATAGATTATTACAAAATCAAAACTAAAATACTTTACTTCAATGTTCACTCATATAAAATATATTGTCTAATTGTCTACGAGTAAATGTGTTGTCTTCGTTTGATATGACGGTCAAGTTATAAAATCTGGCCAATATTAATGGCAATGTTCTTTAGAATTCTAAGCATACAGTCTTTACGATTACGGAATAACGCATGCGTCACTTATGTAACTTAAAAACTCGGGTTTCTATGTGAATTGGAAAATAATCAACTAGTTATTGATGGCACGTAGAAAGGATTGACATTGCTAACTATCTAACAAAATTTTGTGGTTACTTTTTTCTGCATGCCAAGATTATGTTTTTTTGTTGTGGTTTCCGTTGTTTTAAATATGTAGACATGTTGTCACGATCTGTATAAAAAGAGGCGGAAGGTAAAAATCGAAACTCATTATACAAAAATAGATTTGCAATACCTTGATGAAAACAAAAATTAATTAAAAGACAAAATCAGTCATGAACATATCATGAAAATAATAAAGACCAAGCCTCCTGAATATTTCCAAACACAAGGCCTTGCAGTCACTTCACTTAGTGTTCGGAGTACGAAATTTGATGTGTTCAACTCACCAAATCCAGTATTTTGATTGGTTGATTTCTGAGTCCGAGTACAAATGTCGTATGCGAATATTTTTGACCGCGATACGAGGACAGGTTGTATCAGGTTATACAAATGAATATTAGTTTCATTTAAGTATCTTTTTTTTAAATATCATATTTTCAAATTAGTTCACAATAAAGAGGGCTATGTTAAGATATAGTTCAGCGGAAAAAGTTAGAAACCATAAAGGTTTTAATAGAATAGTTTGATAATATAAAAAAAAAAAAAATAGAAAAAGCTAAACCAATAAAAAAAAACACAATTATAACTGACATCAACCTTAAAGTATAATTGTA
The DNA here is from genome assembly GCF_036588685.1 of Mytilus trossulus. NCBI lineage: Eukaryota > Metazoa > Mollusca > Bivalvia > Mytilida > Mytilidae > Mytilus > Mytilus trossulus. The sequence goes on from NW_026963372.1 coordinate 101,886, forward strand.
AACTCCTCCGAATTAAGTTGCGCCGTCTAGTTAAACGTGAGATGGCCAGACACGTTAAAAGTTAGGGGCTGTTATGGATTCGAAATGGACTGTTTAAACCACCTCGATGCCAGTTTACATGTTCTTAAATTTTCTCTTATGATTGATTTAATCATGTAGGATATTTTGTTTTTATCTAATGTCGAAAAGATCCTTTGGTCACCTAATTTATGGATGGAACTTCAATTAAAGAGTTTATGAATATAAGGTTTGATTAATGTGTAACTATATATTAATTGTATCAAGAGATTCGTTTTTAAACCATAAATATCTCATTTCATCTTTTAAATAGCTTTGTTTACCATGTTTTATTTAAATGTTTGTATGACATTTGTACATCAAAAGTTTTCGCTCGAATTATAGCCCATAAAACCATAAAACAAATGCTGTTAATGATTTTTAGTTGGTTCTGCAAAAATACGTAGCTCCTATATACTAGTTTTATAATTGCATCATTGGCATTTTTTGTGTTTCGTAACTTTGATTATGTAAAAATTACACGGTAATTTCATATTACAGAAAGTTCTGTGTGAAATTCACAGACGCGTGGCATCCTTTGAAAGATGCGTTATGTAAATAATCGATAGAGAGTTAAAAGCACCGAGAAGACAGCGAATTACACAACTTGCTAATTTCACAATGTTGTATTTCGATTTGTATATTTAACGGAACATCACCAATAACATATCCTTGTAAGTTGATATAGGTTGAACAATCATTATTCAAACACTTCACGATTTGTCAGATTTGGAAAAAGTTCTGAATCATAAATCATTCAAGAGAAATTTCATTTATTGCATGCCGAGAGAACTTATGTCAGCAACTTACATAGGCATATACGATTATGGTCACTTAACTTTGCTATACGATTGGATCAATTGTAAGTTATACGTCAAGTGCCTTCTAAATTTTAGGGTATTTGTATTTGAAAGACTAGTTAGTCAAAATATATGAGGTCCGCTTAGTATTTAAGACTGATAATGTAATAGTAATGCCAAAAAGACAAGCTCTGTACGATAAGTGGAAAAAGACGGTTTGATAAGTACTAATGTCATAGGACAAGGTCAGTACGATAAGTGGAAAGACTGTTTAGCTAATAGTGATGTCATAGAACAAGGTCAGTACGATAATTGAAAAGACTTTTTAGCTAATTATAGTCATGTCAAAGGACAAGGTCAGTACGATTAGTGAAATAAAATGATAAGTCAAAACTTTATCAAATACAAGCAGGCTACACTAATTAGAAAAGACTGGTAAATCTATAGTAATGTCAAAGTACAAGGTCAGTGCGTTTAGTAAGGAGACTGGTAAGTCAATAATGACATATCGAAGGACAAGGTCAGTACGATGGCAAGTCAATAGTGTTGTCAAAGGGCAAGGTCAGTGTGGTAATCGAAAGCAAAACGATAAGCCAATAGTTTTGTTAAAGGACAATGTCAGTACGATAACTGATAAAGACTGGTAAGTTAATAAGTATGTCAGAGTGCAAGGTCAGTGCGATACCTGATAAAGACTGGTAAGTTAATATGAATGCCAGAGGGCAAGGTCAGTACGATAAGTGAACAGACTGGTAAGTCAATATGTTTATCAGAGAGCAAGGTCAGTATGATAAGTGAAAAGATTGGTAAGTCAATATGTTTGTCAGAGGGCAAGGTCAGTACGATAAGTGAAAAGACTGGTAAGTCAATATGTATGTCAGAGGGCAAGGTCAGTACAATAAGTGAAAAGACTGACAAGTGACTTACCAGTCTTCTCACTTATCGTATTAAAGTCGAGATGTAAGTCAGAGGCAAGGTCAGTACGATAAGGGAAAATACTGTAAAGTCAAAAGTAATGTTAAAGGACAAGGTCAGTACGATGAGTGAAATAAACTGCTATGTCAATTGTTATGTCAAAAACTATAGAGGTGCGCTAAGTGGAAAGACTGGTTAGTCAATAGTTATGTCTGATCCTAAAACAATATCTTAAGAGAAGACAATGTGTGATGATAATCGGGTTACCGTGATAATTTGATCACCACAAACAAGTGTTGAGAACAAAAACCTCGTTAAAGCCGAGAATTCTGTCAGCAGCTCCTCCTTAAACAATTCGGATAGAATCAGACAACAGAATCTCGACATCTTCATTGAAAACAGGTGAGAAAATAATCACCCTTAATCGCTCTCTATCAAATTTGTCAGAAAAAAAATTAATTACTGCCACCATTAAATATTCATTATATTAAAAAATATCCGAAATTAATAGACTTGTGTTTGACTTCTTTGTTACGCGATTAGAACGTCTAAATCAGGAAGACTTTGATCTATTTCTAGAAAAATAAGTCAAGGTTAAATTCAGGTTCTTGATATTTCGATTAAATATTTGATGATATTTGTTGGATCATATATTTGATTTATTTGCACATCTGTCAATGACATATTTTCCGCTGGCACTCTAAGTACATTCGATGATTGTTTGTCTTGAAATGAGAACATAACGTTAAACATGACAATATTTGTAAAGGAATATGGGGTCATTTTTTAACTCAGTGGCCTGTTTCCTCTTCTCCTGTTGGCTCGGGAAATATAAAGCACTGCATGCAACGGAATATGGGCCTATATTGCCGGTGAAAATTCCGAATGCTAACATATAATCCCCACAAATTTTATGTTATTAGGTACAATGGCGACATATCATTGTAAATATATTTTCAACGAAGAATATAAATTATATGTTTTATAGGACGATAAATCAAAGAATGTTGCGAATGAATACCGTTTACCAAAACTATAAATACAAAGAACAAAACTATGCATATAACACGAGTATGCACTTTGACAATACGATTGGCAACCTTGTGTTCCATAGAAATAATGTTGCTGAGTTTGTCCTTTTAGATAGATTAAAAGCACCATTATATTCTAAAATGACAGAAACGTACTGATGTAATATGAAATTAACTCTGTATTCACACCTGGAGTTGTTGTGGTCTGTGTATAATGCCTGTCCGCTGAAGATGTTCTTGAACTTTTGACTTAACACGATTAAGGTGGAACCCTGCCATGTGAACATGCTAAAATCATTATTGGTTACCAGTCAAAAAATTAAATATTTCAGTCAGCCTTGAATGATATAAAAATGGATAATATTTGATGAATGGCCAACACTAATAAAATGTACTATTCTGTTAGAGTTGAACCAAGGCAATAATTTGATTTTAACGTGTTCTTAAGTCCTCTGATAACTATTTATCAAAGTTTGAATGACATATATCATGTTAAAGAAAATAATTGTAAAACTTAGAAACTGTTTGTTTATCTGTAACGTTATTTGAAAAAAAAGCTTTACCGAACAAACACACTATGGTGCCATCTCAATATAGGAGGATCAAGAAAGAGGCAAATACTAGATAATTACTTCCTAATGCAAAGGCATACACATTATTCATGGTTGACGGTGGTACGATGACCTATGGTTGCTAACTTCTGTGTCATGTTGGTCTCTGATGGAGAGTTTTGTCATTGGCAATTATACCACATCTTCTTATTATCGTCGGTTTCCACTACGTCATACTACAATTTTAGCAAAAAAAGTTAGCAAGAGGGAAATACAATTCGAAATTGAAAACCACCGATATGATAGATAAACGAAGTTTCTATTATGGAGCTAAAGACTGGCCAATAATGTACCAACCAAGTATCTGTGTAGAGTCAGGTTCACTTCAAAAGTGTAATCTGGTGGATATTTGTCACATTGGTACCATCATATCACACTGCCACATTTTTATATGTTGCATTTCTAGATGCGGCGCTAGTCGTGCTTTTGGTATATTAAACCCTGCTGATTCATTAAAATAATACTTTCCATCAACTAATGCTTTCTTACAGTCAGCGGAGCACACTATGCAATTTACATTTGTGATTTTTGGTCCCTTTATAGCTGACTATGCGATATGGGCTTTGTTCATTGTTAAGGGTCATACGGTGACCTATAGTTGTCAATGTCTGTGTTATTTTGTCGCTTGTAGAGATTGGTCTCATTGCCAATCATACCACATCTTCTTCTTTACATGTTAGAAGACTAATAGAACATTATAATGTGTACATCCTGTAATTTCTTGATGTGCGCATAAAATACTACGATTTATTTCCATTTCTATAAATTAAATGCAAAAAATCAAATAAAATTTTTACAATATTTCCACAAAAAATTAAGTTCCTCCATCGATCCTTAACCTAAACTATTAGTTTATTGATGTACATTGGTTAATCGTTCAGGCATCTTGAAAAATGTAAACATCCTGTCGATATTTAACAAAACCTTTTTACAGATTAAGAAAGGCGTCGATTAGCGTGTGTTTTTACAGTTGTCAATGAAAGGCAGAGCTCAAATTGATCAAATATGTAAGCAGAACCCCGTTGTAAGCGTGAAATAAATTGCTGTTGTTTAGTCTGTTTCCCGTCTTCTGTATCTTGGATGTGTTTTATCTCTGTAACTTTAATTACTTAAGAATTGTCGCCCTGGCAATATTGAAGATAAACCTTATTTTATTACAAAAAGGCATTTGAAGGCAAGTCTGCTTTCAATACTAAAAAAACTGTTCTTGCTCTGCATAAGGCATTGAGCTGAGTATTGTGGGATGGTTCCTCAACTTAGGTTAAAACATTTAGAGACTGATTAACAAACACACACCTGCTGTGTATAGATATGTATTTATAAGATATAGTCCTTCGCGGCATGGTGGGGTCGAGTCATTCCGATATCATTTGAGTATAGATTTGCCAGTTGTCCTTCCGAGGGTCAGAGGTTTACTCCGGACACTCCAAATTCCTCCGCCGATGCAATGATATTGAATAAAGTGTTGAACATGGTCACCGTGTTAAAAACCAATAAGAAATGAAGCAACGTATATCATTAGAATAGGGAGAAGTTTGATGAAGCTTCTGATTGAAATTCTAGCAAGTATTAAAGTCATTATTTTTGTTTTATACATGGAATTTAAAGTAAACCTACCATTGAAAATAACAATAAACTGAAAACAATTTATGATTGTTTTATTCTATCAGATAAGATACAAAAAGAATGACGAAAACATAAGTTTTTTTATTGTACATAGTTCCCTAACATTAACATGATCTTACTGTTTGGAATTTGATAGAAAAAAAACCTCAATACAAGCATTCTGTAAATGTTTACCGAATTCTTTAATAAAAAAAATCATAGTATATGTATGTCGACTATTGGTGAGCTGACTGCATTAATAATGTTTGACATTAAAACGTTTTGTTGATCAACTTGTCTGTACAATTTGCTGGGACAACAGTTATGTGTAAACTTCAGAGAATTTCAATATAGACATTCTTTTCTAGCACTCTCGCATACTCCCTTTTCCTAACTGTATAAAAGCCTTGTGGCTTCTCAGAATCGTAACTGATTGTCTTTGACATAAGCGGCCCTCATATCGAAACAAAGATGTCTGCCTTCCGATGGAACCGCGCTAATTACTTATTATTACAGACATGATTGAAGATAAAACACGTGTAAACAATGTTTCAACAATTACTTTAACAGTTTTATCGACATCAGACGAAATACCAGTCAGGATAATTGGGTTGACCTTTACACTGTAAGGTCATGAAGATTTCATCCAGTATTTACAGGAGTTATAAAACTTGTCCATATCCAAGTAGGAGGTGATAAAAAACAAAGAAACCTTAAGAGATCGAAACTGTTTCATTCGTATACATTTGTACACGTTTAAAATGCATAGTTTTCGGCTTTGCACCACGTAAACTTTAATTTCGCTTGCTTTTCTGCTTTAAACAGTTTAAATATTATTCTCAGTCGTTTTGTCCCTTTTCATTTGTTTCTACGTGTCAATGCATGACCTTGTAATAGTTTTATGTATGGTATATAAAATACAATGATTGTAATAACTTCACAAAAAAGCGCATGTTTTACATACAGTACTTTCCAATACAATTGAAGTTGTTGTTTGCATTCTACTTCATAATCTGCGAATTGAAACCAGCCGGCAGGAGGGGTGTAAACACGTAACCTTCTGTTATATCGAAAGTTTTAAAATCATGTAAGTTCAAAAATTGATTGACAAAATGACAGTATTGCAAAACTGCAAACTGGAGAGCAGAAAAACAAACCGTCCAATATTCGCAGAAAAATAAACTTAAATCTAGTCAACTTTTCGCTTAAGTATTGCTGTGTTTAAATAACAAATCCTTCCGTTACAAAAAATAACTCTTAAAAAATGATAATTTAGTTTTTGATGCGAAAAATCCTGTATCTACTATATATGTATATGAGAATTAATTACTTCATACGTGTATGAACACAATGTAATGAATAAAGTACAATGTATATTCTGTTTTCCATCGAACAACTAAATTGTTGTCGTCGTAGGAGTACACTCACAGTACTTCAAAACAATAAGTATTCAATTGAGTTGTCAGAAGTCTGTGTTTTATCATGTCACGTGTACACTTGAACACAGCTGATATCTGTGGTAGGATGACACACGAGTACGTGCATGTACTAAGTTATAATAACATTTAAAGTTATCACTTTTTAATACAAATTTAATCAACCCAATCAAGATCAATTAAAAACGCAAATCAAACAAATAGTTTTTTTCATAAATGTATCGTTCCCGGTTTTTTTTTTTTATATCTATGACCGTTGGTTTTCCCGTTTGAATGGTTTTACCCTTATCATTTTTGGGGGCCTTTATAGCTCGCTGTTCAGTGTGAGTCAAGGCTACATGTTAACTAAAGACCGTACTTAGACCTATAATGATTTACTTCGACAAGTTATGACTTAGATTGAGAGTTGTCGCATTGGCACTAATACCTCATCTTCTTATATCTAATAGCTGTATACATCCAAAGTAGAAACTTAACTGGGTTTATGAATAAGATTTTTATAAAATACCGAACCACAAGGAAAATTTAGAAAGGGAAATCCATAAAAACTTACAGAATCAAACGTTACCAACCAACGGAACGAATGATAATCAACTGTCATATCAGACATTTTCATAGAAAACGATCATGGATTAAACCTGGTTTTATAGCTAATCAAACCTTCCACTTGTATAATAGTCTTCTATAGTAACTTTATGTTAACAAAACTAGTACGCAACCCAAATATATATTAAAGGTTAATATGACATTAATTCAAACAAAATTACAACATAAAAAAAATGGACAAAGACTCATACACCTATTCGAGTATCCACTTTTCACAAAAGGAAACAAATATCTAGCCGGCATTGACGTGATGTCAATAACCGTGTAGAAACAGAACACAGAAACGCACATCAAACTTATGGTTTTTTTTTGTCTGTGAGAAAGAATAAGTGGATGAGGCATGAGGCATTGAATAATATTAACAACATGATTTTCTCGTTGAGAACACGGTTAGAAGAAATGATTGCCATAAAGTAGATTCTTCAAGTTATCTCAGAGATCAACAGAAACTAAGGCACCAAACATTTTACATTGAAATGCCTTATCTTGATAGATGCTACCGTTAAATGAAAAGATGATAATAAGACACTTCAATATTAAGCATCTGAATGCTTGAATATTTGCAGTTTATAGTCGTATAAAATAACAAATTGGATAACAATGTCAAATTCATTGTATAAACCTTTATAGTCATACTCTTAAATAAAAGGTAAATCGTGAATGAAATTTTCAAGACATGATCTATCTATTCAAATTTTCAAAGATACGTAATCGATTGTTGAAAGGGGAAGCTTATATAATAGGACTGACGTCTCTGAAATTTATGTTCTGGTTTAAGGATTAAAACAAAACTCGTGATACCCAAGAAACTTATCACAAGCCATTTGAAAACTTTCTGAATATTTTGATTCACAAGCCATTCTAATGCAACAACGTTTGTAACGTTCAATTTGATAGGATAACGTCACTTTTTTACATGGCATCAATTCACAATTGTTGCTATGGGACGTACGCGCAAGCTCAGACGACATATGCCAGATTTTAATTTCATGTTTTAACGTTGTTTGCTGTCAGTTTCTTTAGAATGGTAAATTTAATTTGCGACCATCAAATCCCCAATTGATGCCGTCGGAGCTTAAAATACAATACATTTATTTTCTAATTTGAAAACTTTCTGAATATTTTGATTCACAACCTTGGCCTTCTTACGAAGAGAGAATTAAAATGTGAAGAGCAACATACACAAAATAAGAACAATGTCGCCAACAGTATAATCTAACTTAGCTTTTCGATTTTCAAGAGATTGCAGAAAGGCTGAAATAAAAATGCGTCAGTTAACACTGAAGAATAAAACAAATGAAGTCGATACAACAACAGCAGGATGAAAATTGACTACATACCTCCTTTTAACTCGAGATGACGAACAGCAATAACAGTGATGTTCCATAAAAATATTGCTTTAAAGTTCAATAGTGATTATGCATTTGTATTATGCATTAACATTCTTATGTATAAAATATAAACCTTGTTGGTAGGGGTTGGGTAATCGTAATATAGAAAGCTCAAGATTGAGTAACTAAAAATACATCAATACACTAGAGGTAGAACCAACCTTCTTCATGAAGGTGGTGACAAATCAAAACTTTCAGTCTGATTAAAACAGGCAACTCCATGAAATGAAGTTAGTTTGTAATCATGATCCAGTTAATATAGATATTCTGGATTATCCTTTTCCACTAGAACAAATATTTCAGTATTTGTTCCCCACAGAATAAAGGATACAGATTCAATAGCAGATGATTTCTTATTGCCACAAAATAAGAACGGGGACAATATGTAACATTTGTTTAATGCAATAGTAGAGCGCACGTGTGTCAAAAACACAAAACCAAACCAAATAAATGGTAATGAATGTAAAGTAATACATTTTTGAATGACATTACAAAAGCATAATGTGCATACATCTGTTTCTTATCCTGACAAGTATGATCATTAATGTATACAATAAAGAAATGTGGAAGCAGAAAGAAAACAAATAGGTGTTACGCAACAGTTATTTAATGTTCACTTACATCACACAAAACTTAGAGATTACTCATTATGTAAAGATATGAATAATGTTCTATCTGAAATTTGAATAACATGATGTCAGTAATATTGATCAATGCGTTTAAGCAAACTTTGTACTTTTGGAAGATGAAATAGTAAGGGTCGGAAGTTATTAACAGCTTTCGTCAGTATACAACATCGTTGTGAGCTAAATTCCTTGTCAAATGATGGTAATGTTTTACGATGAAATAGTAGATTCCCTTAAAACCATCAGACAAGTAGAGCTCATGGGATACCAAGTCATAGTAATGAGTAGATTTCGTTTCTGTGTGTGTTGTATTTGTCGTTTTGATTTTTTTTGTTACACTTCAGTGATTCTGTTGTTTCGTTGCTTTCCTCTTATAGTTGATGTGTTTACCTCAGTTTTAGTTTATAAGCGAATTTGTTTTCTCTCAATCGATTTATGACTTGGTGACAGCGGTATACTACTGTAGTAGTGTAAAATGAGTATCAAACATAACTACAAACTTTAAAGCGTGTAATTTTTACTGACTACGTTGATCTGTTTAATGAGAACATTGAATGTCACTTATGGTGCTTAATGGGTGTTATAGTCTGATTTGAGTGGCATTATCTTAACAATTAACTTGAGGTAGTTGTCCTCGTTGAGATGTTATAATACAGTTAATGCCTACTCTTCTTGTCTAGATTATTTTGCTTAAAGTTAATGGGTGACCCGATAGACTTTATTCATATAATTTTCCGACTGAATTTTGTTATACAGAATATAGAATTTTTGACAGGTAATCAACTCTGTGGTATGACATTCATGTACTTGAGCAACTAAAAGAAGTAAAATCAAGCTTACAATCGGTGCAATTTTGGTGAAATTGTAATAGAAATAAAAGAATAAACCAGACTTATTCTTCGAATTGCACTACCTGTAACTACTAAGTTTAAAAACTTTAGCTGTATTGCTTGAGACGAGAAGATGGCCAATCTGAAGATGAGATGAAACGATGATATTGACGACCGATATAATGCATATGGTTCTTATGATCTGAAGAGACAACGTAACATTTAACAGAATATAAAACGAACCACACCATCACCTGTTCGGAAGAATAAGCAGTTTTGAACGATTATTGATATCCTCTGTCTGATATGTTGGTCGCCATTAATGGTATTTCTGGACTTTTGACAATTCTGAGCTTGACATGTTATTTAGTGGTTCGTGTTTCGTTGAAGACTGAATGTTTCCCCTATAGATGTTCTGTTGTTTGTGTCGTTGACGTATTCATTCTCTAAATCATATTTTATTTAAATCCTAGAAAAAAAATTTAAACAATAAATCTACAAAATAGATCAAAACATCACTTTTAAGTTCAGTAAACAATATAATAAAACAATGCTCAAAGAACTAAGAAAAAGATAAAATATGACAATCGTACTTAAAAATGATGAATTACTTTGTACTTTACGTTGTAAAAAGGAAAGCTGGTATTTAGATTTATCATATCATTAAAATTCAAATTTTTATCAAAATGAGTGTTACTAGTTCATGAAGGGCGATTGAATGTTGATAATTATCAGTCAAAATTCCAAAAATAACATACAAGCTTCCTAAAATATAAGTTAAACCAATTTATCTGTTTTTTTAGTCAGATTGTGGCATGTAAAATGATATTCCATACGGTGTTTAAACAGACTTATCTCATTCATACTATGTTATATCTATATTCATATTTAAATAACCCGTAAGTATATTTTGAAATTATTCTTACTAAAGTCAAATGGAATGCAACATAGAAAGCCAGAGGCATCTATTCTGGTTAGTGTTTCAAATAAATTACCCAAAATTGTCTATTACTGGATACATGTAAGATAATCAAGACTACGTCAAAACATTTTGAAAATCAATTTACGCAAATTAGTGTCAAATTATTTTTTCTTTGTATACACTTTTTGCAATTCTTTTTATATGATAACATGCTAGAAATAATCAAAGGAAAAGGCCTCAAATTGATTTTGCACGATAAGTGATACAAGCAGGCGAATATAGAACTTTTGTGTGTGCATATGTGAAAATACAGTTTAGAAGAAATAAGTATGAGTGTGGTTTGTAAATAACTTTAAAAAACGCATAGATGGAGAGTTGTCCCATTGGCACTCATATCATATCTTCTGATATCTATATAGGTTAGGAAGTAGATTAATAATTTGATTTGAAATCTCAGATTATTGTTTTCAATGTGACAGGAAATGTTGTCCTATTGATGACGACGAAATCTTATAGTTTGTTTCCGTGTGTGTGTTGCATTGTCGGTTTTTTTTTGTTGCAATTTTTTGTTTCTGTTGTTGGTTTTTTCCCCCTTTATATTTAATTTTATTGTCTTTCTCCAATTTTTAGTTTGTAACGCTGATTTGTTTTCTCTTAATCGATTCATGCCTTTCGAACAGCGGTTTACTTCTGTTTCCTTTATTTCTCTATTTTTATTTGCTAATTAATCATTCTCTTTAATCCTTAATTTTTTTTAATCTTTAAAACCCCAATCCATGACCTCATAGTCAAAATGTGTTTAACTCGCAATTGGAGAAACTGGTTCTATTGTATCTTCAGTGACTATAGCTGGTATTAGGGTGTGGTGTTCGCATGTTTAAATTGTAATGGAAATAAATTGAGGAAAACGTTGAATGTTCGTTAAAAGTGGAAATGCCCTAAACTTTTCCAATAACTGTAACACGTAAATCACTTATAATAAAGGTCGAGGATACTTCGTTAATTACCAGATATTTTGGGTATTTCATTAACTAAGAAGGAGAGACAGAGATCAGAACTAATTGTTGTTCATATTCCAAGATACCATGACTTGCCACTAACATTCCTCTGGTGATCTATATGTACAGGTAAACCATGCCGATTACATAACAAAAACTAATTAAAGTTCCACACAAAAATAATAATTAAAACAACAGACGAAATTTCAATCAGCGTCAAACATGCTTCACAGCTGTTTGGTCATGTGACATCAGCTTTAATTATCTTAATGATTATTACTTAACGAAAGGCATGATGTATTTGTTTGTATGTAGAGTGATTTTATGAATGAAAAGAAATTTCTTTTGCCATGTAATTCAAATTACTGCTTCTGTAAATAAAAAAAATGTAAGCATGAAGGAGAAATCCATTTGGTCTATAAACGATGATTACACTTGCATAACTTGTGATGAACTCTGGTTTACGTATTGTTTATGTAAAGCAAATGTGTTGAGGTAGTTGAAAGCTTTTGATGGTTTGATTTTTAAAGAGGGTTGGATATCCTGTGTCTCATTATATTAAGTTATGGCGGTAATTAGCTGATTTTATTAACAGATTATTTGTACTACAGATCTGCAACAGATTCCTGTTCACCAGAAAAAATACAATCTACAATTTATAGCTCTTTTCAAAATGCCAAAAAAGCCATACATTTCTGTAAGTCAGGAAACTAATTTTTAACGTAATGTGCGAACATATCATAAGTTTTTTTTAATTAACCTTATTTCAATTTAATCATTCAAACTTCATAGCAATACAACGACAAAAGCATAAAGTGCGACACAAAATCAAAATTACCACTAATAAATATGGTAAATACATTCCCACAAACGCATTATAATATGAATGGACCTGATCTATCTTAGAAGTTTTTTTTGTTAATATTCTAAACAATTAATATTTTTTGTACCATCTCGATAAACATTTAATAAGTGTTTGATACATACGCACAAACACAAAAATATCAAAATGCAAACATACAACAAAAAAGTACCAATATAAGGCGATATTGTGTTTATATAGGTAAACAAAAGTTGTTGTATATACATAAGTCAATGTCAATTCAACCAATGCAAAAACACATCGCAATGGTTATCATAGGTACCAGGTTTATAATTTAATACAACAAACGCGCGTTTCGTCAATATAAGACTCGTCGTTGACACTCATATCAAAATAGTTTTAAAGCCAAACAAGTACAAAGTTGAAAAACATTAAGGACAAAAAATTCCACAAAGTTGTGCCAAATACGACTAAGGTAAATTTATAATTTTGTAAACAGGATTTTTAAAACAAATCACCTATAACAAAGATTATCTCAGAAAAAAGGTGTGTCTAAAGCTATGTAGATAATATTAACAATATTCACTGCATGCGATTTATGACACTACTACATTTTTGTAATCTGATGTACAATATTAACTTGACAATTTCCTTTCCATTTCAGATTACACATTGTGGCCATTTAGGGTAGACCGAAAAAATAATGTAGAGCCTCCATTTAACCGAACGCCGTAAGTATTTACAATTCTTCCCAGCTGTTATAAAACTCTGACTAATAAAACCACAGCTATAATGAAATACTGATCAGTTAAATCACAGCTATAATGAAATACTGACCAGTACAAGCACAACTACAACCAAATACTGACTCTAAAATAAGAAAATATCAAATACTGACATCTAAAATCACAAACTATCAAATTATGACCTCTAAAATAACAATGAATCAAAAGTTTATGTATATGCCTTTATTTTCACAAACCAAATTACAAATTTTAAGATAAAAATATAAGTATACATATTTCATTAAAAATTACATAAATAACGTACGAAAGTTGATAGAGACATTCACAATTATTCACACAGAAGAGTTAATTTTGTTGTTTATCTCCTTAATGACGGCATAACGTGTGAGATTATTGTGCATTAAATTGATGCATACCTATTCACAACTGTTCTGTTTCTGTTTGTTAGAGGTTTTGACAATGATAAACTGTTCTGTTGCTTTCTTCATTAGAGTCTTTGATTTATTTTTTTATTAGGTGATAAAAATAAGGTATTTCATTGTCTCACTGTCTGCTTTAAACTTTGAATTTTTGAATATTTCGAAATACTCAAGATACTCTACACCAGGAATAGATTATCTTAGCTGTGTTTTTCAAAAAATTTCGAACCTCTTCAACTTCGAACTTGTTTGGTATTGATGATTCGAGTCTAATTGATAAGTCTTATGTAAACGAAATGTGCGTTTGGCATACACAACATTAATATAACAGAATAGAAAACTTGATTTTGATTCAGCATAGTATAAATAAAGGCAACAGTAGTATACCGCTGTTCGAAATTCATAAATCGATTGAAAAAAAAATCCGTGTTACATACTAAAACTGAGGGACATACATCAAATATAACAGGAGAACAACGACACAACAGAAACTCTAAAATGCAACACACACAGAAACGAAAGTATCATGTCATTGTTATGACTTGGTACAGGACATTTGAAGAAAACATGGTAAGTTGAACCTGGTTTAGCGGCTAGCAAAGATCGCGTTTAAATTTCAATGTTAAATAGAACACTATAATAACAACATTTCTTGGCAGGACTACAGTACAAAAAAATGCAAGAACATTCAGGACAGAGATATATACTAATAAACAATTTAACAAAACCTAAAACATACAAAAATATTTAGCTTTGGTGAGCTTTTTGTTGAATATAAAAAAGCATATACAAAACAAATCAAGCAAAGCAGCATATAAATATAAAGCATATTACTGAACAAGCAACAAACAAATTTTCACATTTATAAACAATCTTAAAATAAGAAATCGATTTAAAAATTCCAATAGAACGCGATCTTTCTTTTATCCTGGTACATGTATCTATGCTGAGCTTATTTTTCGAAATTATGTAGAGCGTTGTTGGTTTTTTCTTCTTCAAAGCAATAAAATCCTATACATGTCTGATTATTTATCAATGTCTATTTACAAGTTCTCTACTTCAAAGAAGCAACAATGTTTTAAGCGTTTCCCTGTATAAGGGACAGTATGTCGATATTTAATAAATTTATCTCTATATGTATATGTTTAGTGATGGAAAAGTGCTAAAATGAGTGTGTTTTACTTCAAACCATAAACTGTTTTCACTCCTAAGCTATAAAATCCCTGAAACCAATCTTCTGAGATACGCATTTCGATATTTTATGTATTTAGAGATGACTCTTGCTAAAGTATTTGAAAATAGAAAATCAATGACAAACGTCGAATATGTGATTTTTAAACAGTCTTTTCAGTTGTACAGTGTTGTTGGGTTTTGTTTTCTTCTTTAAAATTCAATAATATCATATACAGTTCTGATTTTTT
This sequence comes from Mytilus trossulus, assembly GCF_036588685.1. Taxonomy (NCBI): domain Eukaryota; kingdom Metazoa; phylum Mollusca; class Bivalvia; order Mytilida; family Mytilidae; genus Mytilus; species Mytilus trossulus. The sequence goes on from NW_026963372.1 coordinate 117,123, forward strand.
TTCAATGTCTTTTTTCTATTTCTCTAGTTCAAAAAAGAAAACAATGTGTTAAGCGTTTCCATTTATCAGTGACAGTATATCGATATATAATAAATTTATCTCTTTATGTTTATTTTAAGTGATGGAAAAGTTCTTCAATGAGTGTGTTTCCCTTCCTAAATCATATAATTTTTTCATTCAAAAGCTATTACATTACTGATACCAATTTTCTGTGATGCACATTTCGATATTCTATGTGTTTTCATGCAGAGATGCCTCTGGCTAAATTTTTGAAAATCCAAAATCAATTACAAATGTCGAATAGGTGATCAACTGAAAAAATATCAATTCTAAAGTAACGTGTCTTATGTAGGAAAAGTACATTTTATTTCAGCATCTACTCACTATTTCTTCTATTATATTCCAAATAAATGTTTCACAGGCGACAAGTTTTTTGCTATGTCTCTTTTATTTTCGAATTTTAAACTTGTTGCCTTTTGTTAGCTATTATTCGTGTGGTTTTTTTTTTGTCAATTGTGTTCTCCTATGTATTTATATTGTAGTCCTGTAATGTTGTGTTGTCATTTTAATGTTATATTTCAAATGGTCATAAAAGAGGGAGGTTTGGCATAACACAAAACCTGGTTCAACCCACCATTGTTTTCTTTTAAAATGTCCTGTGCCAAGTCAGAAATATGGCCATTGTTATATTATAGTTCGTTTCTGTGTGTGTTACATTTTAACGTTGTGTTTCTGTTGTGTCGTATGTTTTCTCTAATTTTTGAATGTGAATTCACATTACTATAAGACATGTCACGGTACTTATCTATCCCAAATTCATGTATTTGGTTTTGATGTTATATTTGTTATTCTCATATGATTTTGTTGAATGCTTAGTCCGTTTCTGTGTGTGTAATATTTTAATGTTGTGTCGTTGTTCTCCCCTTATATTTAATGCGTTTCCCTCAGTTTAAGTGTGTTACCCCGATTTTGTTTTTGTCCATGGATTTATGAGTTTTAAACATCAGTATACTACTGTTGCCTTTATTTTTCGTTTTAGCGTCGATGTCAAAAGTTTTTTGCTACACTTAAGAGTGTTCTGTATGAAATGTTTTGTTTACGATAAAATAATCCCTGTGAGAAAGTGTCTTCTCTACGATAATTTTTTTTATGATATAATAAAGAGTTTTCTCTTCGATGAAGTGTTTTCTGTACAGTGAAATGTTTCCTCTAGGACGATTCTTTTTCTCTCCGCTTGAATATTTTCTCTATTTCAGTGACGATAAAGTATTTATTTCATTTCAGTATTTACTCCTATGAAAGAGTGTTTTCTCTATATTTCAGTGACGGTAAACTGTTTTTTTTTTAACATTGTTTACCCTATGAAAGTTTGTTTTTTTGTATATTTCAGTGACGGTAAAGTGTTTGACGCCAACAGTAGGGAGATCAAATCATTTCCAGATATTGATCATATTTTATATAAACTACACGATGAGGGATACAAATTAGCAATCGCATCAGAGTAAGTTAATAGAAAAAATAAACGAAAGCAGAATATTGATTATAAAATAATCAAAAGTTGCAAAATATTACCTTACTAAATTAATGTTATTTCAATAAAGATTTGACAAAGGTAATTTTAAAATGATGTTGAACATTGGTTAATTTCTTGTTTCTAATATTTCAATAATATAGACTATTTGTTAAGTCATGTTAGAGCTAGGATACCAGTACAACTACATAAGTTATCCTATTTTATTGCTCAGCAATTTGGCAGGGCACGGTACATCAGCAATACTTTATTGTCATATGCATTATTGTATTATGCAACGCATATGTCTAGCATACCACAAACATTAGGCTGAAATGGATTTTTAATTTATAAACAGATTTGAGGTGCAAAAAAGATTGGATATAGAATCCCAGATTAAGGTCAAGTTACAGTAAATGGGCTATGTCACAGACTTCAGTAAAATTTGGTATACAACTCTGGCTCGCTGAACTTCAACTGAAAATCGAAAAAATAATGCATTTATCTCAATTATCATTTGAAATATTACTGATTGAATTCTTACAAAATGGGTGAACATTTGTATAGAAAGCACATAAAATCGGCGAAAACCCTTCTAAAATTTGTCTTAAAATCACCAAATCTCGTATTCTACTCCATAGATTTTTCTTAAAAAACTATATGTTGTTGATACATAAATTTTCATTATAATGATGCAAAATAAAGATAGGGTCACCGACTTCGTTTTTACGGTAAACTTCATTTAAAGTTGCGTTCTTTGTGAAAAAATCCAACAAAACGTCGAAATAATCGTAACGTTATCGCGTTGCAGGCCGTAAAACGTTTATATCATTAAAACAGAAATTTATGTGTCAACAACATATAGTTTTTTAAGAAAAATCTATGGAGTGGAATTAGAGATTTGGCGATTTTGAGACAAATTTTAGAAGGGTTTTCTCCGATTTTTTGTGCTTTCTATACAAATATTCACCCATATTAAAAGAAATCAATCTGCAATTTTTCTGATAATAAAAGAGATAAATGTATTATTTTTTCGATTTTCAGTTGTAGTTCAACCATCCAAGGTTGTATGCAAATTTTAAGCAAAATCTGCGACATAGTCCATTTACTGTTCCTTGACCTTAATACGTTAGAGTATATACTTATTTACAAAGGCATTAGAATGAATGCATGCACCGTACATTAATTACGTTAGGGATACTTACACTATACCATTAACCTACACTGAGCAAAAGACATTGTAGTACAAATGTCAAACAAAAAGATGAGGCGAAAGATGCCACAGGGTCATTCAAACTCACAAGTCGAAAATATTAAACTGACAACGCTGTGGGTACAAAAGAAAATGACAAACTGTAATTTCTGTTAATTTAGTCGTTTTCGGTCAAGTTGCATTGATGTGAAAACAAATCTGCAAACAAACTGCAATACTGCATACGTTATTTATTTCATGCAACTGTAATAACTAACCATTTTATTGCCCGAAAAGGGAAACGAACTGTGTCTTTTTTTAAACTGCAACAAATTGTGTACTTTACTTCATGGTAATTCAAAAAAACAAATAGGAAAACAATTTTTCAGATAAATTTCATTTTTTAATTAAATTACATGCCACAACCTGACACTTACAAATGTATATAAATTTGGCGCCTTTGGTTATATCTTTGATGCCTTGGGGGATTACTAGCATTATATGATCTTATATTTAACATCCGATGGATTTAGACAAGACCACCTATTTTCATAAAACCGAGTTTCATTATTTTAGAAAGCTTATTCATGTTTTTCATAACATTCCTTTGATAAATACTAAAACAACACATTAGTGTTTAAAGATGAAGTTTATTTTGATTAAATACTATGATATCTTTGAAAATGATCACTTGCTATCTATTTTTTACAGCAGATAAATCTTGATTGCGGATGATTTAGATTTTATTATGATAGGAAAAGATGCTCTCTTAACTTCTTTCATATAACTCTACCGTTTTGACAGTTTCTTTTATATAAAATACGTTAGATCATGTTTAATGGCCTCTCTGAAGAATGCTCAGGTGTAGGTTTCAACACGTAGATCTGTGATGATACTAAACAAACAATAACAAAGCGTTTCTTTGCCAGTTTCGTTTTGTTTTAAATCTGAATAAAGGCAACAGTATACCATTGTGCAATTGTCATTAATCAATTAAGCAAAAAAATTTCCGGGTTACAAACTAAAACGGAAGAAACAATGGTACAACAGAAACACTGCAAGAAAAATAACATTTTTCGAGACCATTTATTGATTTCGTAGTAATAAATAATTGGAGTTGTTTGTATATTTCCAGTGTATGAGAAGAATTTGGCTTTTTTTTCTCAATTCGATATAATTTTTTAAGTAATCTCTAATAATCATGCAAATGTAAATCTTTAATATCAGTATGATAAACATTTTTCCATATATGTTACTTTTGTAGGGCATTCTATAAAGACGAAACTAGAAGACTTGTATCTTACTTTGGATGGGATGAATACTTTGACTACATAGAAATCTACCCCGGATCAAAAATTACTCATTTCTTACAGTAAGTCAAACACTGATTTTTTTAAGTGATTTTTGTAAAAAAAAATTAAGCCATGTTTTCCGCTTAAAATCGTTATAAATTGATTGATTGATTAATCGTTGCTTGCTTGCTTGAATTGGTGCTGAATGGCAAATATTAAATGCATACTCATGGCAAGGACAAATAAACAAATTATACAAAAGGTTTGTTATGCAAAGTGGTTCGGCTGCATGCATAGAGAGTAAAAGGCAATAAAAATTTGAGAGTATTTTCGATTAGAGCAGACATTTCCTTAAAACCGTATACGACATTGGACCGGACATGACGTAATTTAAGAGGTTTAGTATGATGCTTAATCGTATAACTGTTCTGAATACAGCCAATATATATATAAGAAGACGTTGGATGAGGGCCAATGAGACAACTCTCCATCCAAATCACAATTTGTAAAAGATGTCTGATTTGACGTTAAAGAAAAAAACATGTCGTTTTGCCAATGGTTGATTTCTTACTGAACACTGACATTTAGAGAAGATCGTTTGCTTATTTTTTTATTGAAAAAATTACAAACTTAAAAGAATTTCAAGTTAATGATCCTGCGCTTATTTGATACACAAGATACGAATACTGACCTTAAAACCAAACAACTTGTACATTAAGATAATAACTGATATCAGAGGATCTTATTGATTTGATAGTTATTACTTATTTTCTTTTAACGAATATATTTAATGTATTTTGCAGAATTAAAAAAGAAAGTGGTATTGAGTTTCCAGATATGATGTTCTTTGACGATGAGAGAGATCACCTCTCTGAAGTAGCACATACGTGTTTAGGTAACGCATTTGTACTCATTTATATTAAATCAAAATCGTTTCAGTTGAAACAATATTTTATTTTCACAAAATTGCACGAAATATAATTATTCAATATAAATACTGGGATTCGGAAATTTTAGTTTTCAGATCAGCTATACAATCAAATGAATAACACAATAAAGCACAGAAAATTATTAGAATGATAAAAGTACAAAAAAAACATTAATACCCCTTCGTGTAATAAAGCAAAACTTAGTAAAATGGATACATTTTGCCTTTTGATAATTCTGCTTCAATGTATTGCATCGTTTGTATAAAATCAATAAAACAGAACAAACGCCAACAGGTAATACAACTTACTGGACAGAACAACAGAAAACAACTGCCTCTTCCGAAAACAAACAACAGATGCAAAAACAGAAAAATCACAACGAACAAATCATGGTCCAAATTGTTACCAAGAAAGGAAGGACATGTAAACACTCAAAGAAAATGAAATTGAAGTTTTGAGTCACCGCTATTTTTTTTAAAACAAATCTGATTATAGTGGTGCAAAACTTCCTGATATCTGGTTTGTAAAAAAGTAGATTTTGTTTGGACGAACTCTTTATAAAGTTAAAATGTTTTTTCAGGAGTGACCTGTATCTGGGCCAATCGTGGAGTGTCAGAAGAAATTCTAGATGAGGCTTTTCAAGCTTTTGTAAACAACCATTCAGACAACATTAATACCAGTACTCTATCTATAAACAGTGTAGATTCTGACGAATCACAAAGTGAAACAACTGTGATTTATTGTCACAGACGTAGGGGGTCACGTGCGTCCATACAATATGACGTCCCTCCTGTCATCGATCGGGCAATACGACTACGCGGACGAAGAATGTCAGCGCCTGCTTTAAGTATAAACTTGAAAGACAACAAAAAGATGTTTGCCTGTCCCGAAATTATTGAAAACTAAAGTTATTAACCAAGAACAAGACGTATGAAAATAGAGTAGAACATAATCCAAACGCTGATGACGCAGTCGACACTTTTGAAAATCTGACTCTTCCAAGCGTTTGATGTAATATTTGACGACTATATATTCATAGAAATCTGAGATAACCTTGACTTCTTGAAGAATTCAGGAATGTGTTGATAAATATTGGTGCATTAATTGTTTGACTTGTTTGTCGATATTGATGTTAAACTTGATGGATAGTATATCAATCACTCATCACTACACTTAATGATCAAGGCAAACTAGAGAACATTCATACAACACCTAGTTGAAATGACCATCTGTTTACTATCAAGACGCCATTAGATAATCGCTTGGGAGATTGTCCAAATAAAAAAAGGACATCCAACTATTCAATCATTCATCTTCTATCCCATCCCTCGTTTATGATATGTTAGGTATCTGGTCATATTGCCAACATATTCTTTTTCTGCTTTAAGTTTAGATTGTATATAAAACTACGAAAGCCTGTACAAAACGCAAAGGATATATATGTTTACTTATTTTGTAAAATAAATAGTTTAATTTTTAACGGTCTAGACACATGTTTCATACTTAATTTTTAACGGTCTAGACACATGTTTCATACTAGATACATTTTTTTGTATACATGCAATTAAGAAGCATAAACTACTTAAATAGATACTTTTTTTTCAAAATGCACACATGTCCGTCATTTTAAGTATTTTTATAGTTTTTTTTTTAATTGTTCACATCCATACTGGAAGAAGCTGTCTGAATCACAGGGAACAAATATCTTTATTGTAAGATCTTTTTCGTACAGAAAAGAAGTCGGGAATGGGAAGATTTAAGTGACCCATAAATAGAGGGGAAAAAAAGAAAATACATGTATATGAAAACCAAACACAATTTGTGCCAAAAAGTTCCACCTTTAGATATACAAATTGATGTAGACGTTATCAGTGTATATATTAGCATGAATATTACGACCAGCTGAACATTTTTTCTTATTAATAGGTATTCATATAGAATAAATAATATATTAATTGTTTATAGTTCTAGTTAATCATGTCAAAACAACAGTTAACTTGTACACACAACATTATATGGAAGATACACAAACATTAGCAATTCACTTTGGTTACACATAATTGATGTTGTTGGTGGTTATCAATGGAGTAATTCTGTCCCATACATATTCATACAAGTCTTGATCGTTACAAGGAAATGAAAACCGAAATAAATGTATAAATATAAAGCTATAGGTCACCGTACAGCCTTTAACAATATGAAAAGCCAATATCGCATAGTCAGCTACAGTATAAAAGTCCACGAAATACAATGGTTAAACATTTTTTCGGTACGTGTGCATAGATATTATCAATGATTTTTATACATCTCTAACGACATTTTTTAATATTATTCATTTATGTTCTAAACAACTTTTTTTATCAGTATTAATTGAAGAGATGTATTGTTAAACGATAAGGAATGCTATTTTGCACTCGTTTATGTCCGCGTATAGTAGTTATCGTGTTTATAGATCGATTAAAAAAACAAAACGAATGTTACGTAATGGAATTCTAGGCTATAACAATACACCGGAATGCCGTCACGGGTAGCCGTTGTAAAAATCATTTAAGAAAGGCTCAACTCATCAAATGGATGCAATTAGAAATACATATAACAAAAATACAGAGTGGACGTGGCCGGGTACTTTTACATCCAAACAACAACAAAAATAATAAGTACATATCTGAGATATCTTGCAGTTACAGACAGTCCTTTTTAACAGATTGTTATGCCCCACCTATGGATATTATGTTTTGTTCGGTTTGCGTCCGTTCGTTCGTCCGTCCGTCGATCTGTCAGGCTTCAAGTTAAATATTTTGGTCAAAGTAGTTTTTCTTGTGTACAATTTGGAAATTAGTAAGGCGTTCATTATCACTGAACTAGTATATTTGTGTTAAGGGGCCAGCTGAAGAACGCCTCTGGGTGCTGGAATTTCTCGCTACATTGAAGACCTGTTCGTGACCTTCTGCTGTTGTTTTTTCTATGGTTGGGTTGTTGTCTCTTTGACACATTCCCCATTTCCATTCTCAATTTTATCTGATGAAGTTCAAGTCCAATAAACTTGACACCTAATACGCATGTTCTCTAGTATATAATCTTTTTTATGTTTAATGCCAAAGTAGAGTTTTCACGGTCCACGGAAAATATAAAATGATAGTGCGAGTAGGGAATCCGTGTACTGTGGACACATTCTTGCTATAGTCTGTTCTGATATTTTACTATTATATAACTGTCTCATGTGATTGTGAGTCCAATAGTTTGGCGCCAGGGAACAAGTTAAGTATTTTAAACTTATTGAAGGACTTTCGATGATTTATGGTTGTAAGCTTTCATTTTTTTTCTCTGTTGGAGAGTTGTCTCATCCCAATGATGCCACATCTTTTTATTTTTATAATGTTTTCGTCTTTTTCAGTTCAATTTATATTCGACTAATACATTTTAGCTACAGTTTTATATGTCCTTTTATTGTATTCCACCTCTTTTCAATACAAGAGTATTACCCTAGAATGACAAACGCTAGAAACTAGACGGAAATCCAGTAGACTAAGCATGTTCTACAAAGCAACACATGGAAAGGCGGCAGTCAACATACCATCATACGTGAGAAGACCATCTACCTCAACAAGACAATACCATCCAGAAAAATTCACTCAGATCAGTACCTCCACAGAGGCCTACAAATACAGCTACATACAACGCACCATCACCGACTGGAACAGTCTGCCTCCTGAAGCCTTCCAAGCTACATCTCTGGAATGCTTCAAGGAGCAACTTCGGAGACTGCAGCTGTAAACATAAACCACCTGTTTTTATCCAATTTTAATTGCACTTGTAAATACTGAGCACGCAGGTTGACGTTTGCACAGCAGTATCTGCGTTATGGATTTCCACTGCAGATCAATAGTAAAGATGTAGATGAAGAGGAAACCCCTAAAGAGGTCGTAAATGTCACACAGTATTAAAACGAATTAGTAACTCACAGTTGCTATCTAGTCACGAAAATCGTTCTCAATACTGATGTTAAAAATTGTTGGAGACAAAAGAAGGGGGGTTACGTCAATGAGACATCAACCCCACGTAGACCGTAGACATTTATAATCAACATGCAACGAATATTATACAATTGGATATAGTGAAAGTGTATATTGATAATTATATGACGATTAATTTTCACATGAATTACTTTTTTTATCACAATAATACTTTAACAAGGACTATTTTAAGAAAACTTAACGTAGCACTTTCAACGAAGAGCTATCTTATTACAAATTAGCACCGTACTTTCATATTAAGGACTATTCAAAATAAATTTGACGTAGTATTTTTCAGTTACTATTTTTTCATTAATTTCAAACGACTGATAACTATTATACAATTGGATATGATGCTTTCCCGTGATGGACTTTTTCCATAAATGTTGAAAAAGTGCATGGGTTAACATTTAAGACTTTTTTTATATAAAATCTGACACATACATTTAGCCTCTGGTGGAAAGTAGTCTTATTGGCAATCATATCCCAACAGTTTATTGTTATATAAAACTTATTTATGCAGTTTGTTGAGAGAAAAAAATATTGCAGTATTGTTAGTTTATCTTTTACTCGTGTAAACATGTCATTCTTCTTCTGCATGCATCATTACATAGCCACCACCAATAAGCTATTTATTCTGTCACTTTTTGGTGCGCATGCAAATAATCTAGGAGGAAAAGAAATCTGTATACCTTACATTCTACATACAGTGGTGTAGACGGTGGTAAAGATTGTTTCGTGGTGGTGAGCCTTGGTACAGTCAAAACTGCCTTCACTCGTGGCGGCATGTGATAGAACGGTGTTTCTTTTGTTCTGCTGGATTATTTACTTTTACTCGAAGGTTGGTCTAACTTTAGATTGGCATTCAGGTTCCTTTATAGTAGTGTTATTAATATTGAGGTTCAGTTTCAAAAATCCGATGCTTTTGTTTGCCGTGTTGCATAATGTTTTGACTATGATTGGATATGAACTGCTGGAATAATCTAGCATCTCTGCAAAGTTTACAAAGTGTAGGATATGGTCATGCAAACTGCCTGCACTTGTAGCGGCATGTGATAAAACGGTGTTTGTTTTGTTCTGCTTGACTATTTACTTTTACTCGAAGGTTGGTCTAACTTAAGATAAGCATTCAGGTTCCTTTATGGAAGTGATGTTAATATTGAGGTTCAGTTTCAAAAATCCGATGCTTTTGTTTGCATAATGTTTTGACTTTGATTGGAACTGAACTGCTGGAATAACCTAGCATATTTGCAAATTTTACAAACTGTAGGATAAGGCAATGCAGTGCGTACTTTTTAAAAGATTTCCTGTATTAAAAGTGCTTTGCATTTATCGGAGGGAAGGCCATTAAGCATTTTGTTTCCAAGATTTCCAGTTTATTGAGATCCGCTGGTAAGTTGTCATTGTCTGTGTTTGTGTTGTACGTTCATTTACACTATATGATATCGTCCATAAATTCCTATTCTAAACATTTTGTCGATTTCTTTGCACAATTAATTATATATATATATATAAGTAAGCTCTTTAAATTAGCAATAGAATATTGTGCAAGTCATATCCATATTGACAATGCTTGCAACAACAATTAACAATCTGAGAGTTCATAAACACTTTTACTTCTAAAAGTGCTTTTAAATTCCCTGGTAAGTGGTTTCGAGAGCAGAGATTACATCAATACTTAAATTACTCTCAAGAAATGCATTTTCAATTTTGTTTGGGTTATCAGTCTCACTTTCAAATCTTTTGTCTCCAGAGCAGTCTTTATCCGTATTATAAAGCTTAGTGTCAGGTACTATATAGATGTTTAGGTTCACAGTCTTACTTTCTATACCTTTGTTTCGAGAGAAGTCTACATTATTATTATATAGCTTAGTGTCATGTACTATATATAATTATATATAGATGTTTACAGATTTAATCTGATGCCATCATGATTGTAGATTCTATATTTTTTTGTAATAGTATTACAGTTAGTTTTTTTTAAATAGTATGTTCAACCATTTAAAATCTTTGAAGTTGTGTTTTCATTGATTGATGTCTCAGTGTCTTTTGTCATTGGCGTATACCCTAAATCTCCTTTTGTCATTGGCGTATATCCCAAATCTCCTTTTGTCATTGGCGTATATCCCAAATCTTCTTTTGTCATTGGCGTATATCCCAAATCTCCTTTTGTCATTGGCGTATATCCCAAATCTTCTTTTGTCATTGGCGTATACCCCAAATCTCCTTTTGTCATTGGCGTATATCCCAAATCTCCTTTTGTCATTGGCGTATAACCCAAATCTTCTTTTGTCATTGGCGTCTACCCCAAATCTTCTTTTGTCATTGGCGTATACCCCAAATCTTCTTTTGTCATTGGCGTATACCCCCAATTTTCTTTTGTCATTGGCGTATATCCCAAATCTTCTTTTGTCTTTGGCGTATACCCCAAATCTTCTTTTGTCATTGGCGTATACCCCAAATCTTCTTTTGTCATTGGCGTATACCCCAAATCTCCTTTTGTCATTGGCGTATACCCCAAATCTCCTTTTGTCATTGGCGTATACCCCAAATCTCCTTTTGTCATTGGCGTATACCCCAAATCTCCTTTTGTCATTGGCGTATACCCCAAATCTCCTTTTGTCATTGGCGTATACCCCAAATCTCCTTTTGTCATTGGCGTATACCCCAAATCTCCTTTTGTCATTGGCGTATACCCAAAATCTCCTTTTGTCATCGGCGTATACCCAAAATCTCCTTTTGTCATTGGCGTATACCCCAAATCTTCTTTTGTCATTGGCGTATACCCCAAATCTCCTTTTGTCATTGGCGTATACCCCAAATCTTCTTTTGTTCATATTGAGCTTTCAGTTATAAAAATATCTTTGATACATAGCAAATCTAAATCGGTTTAACATGTCCGTTCTTTCAAAGTAAGACGATTGAAGTCAACGTTTATTTATACTAATGCATTCAATTAAGATCTAAATTTATTTACATACACCATTATAATTACATAAAGTGCATATCTTAATCACAATGTCTTTTACATGTTGAAAGATATTATATGAAAAAATGCCAAAGATAAAAGAAAAGTGGTACCATCAATGTTAAGTATGTGTAACTCGTGCATTTAATCGGAATAACTAAGTCTAATCATAAATATCGGATATAGAAATAGAATTAAATATTCAATATTGCTTCTTTTAAAAGTACACTTATTTTCGTCTGTCTGTCTGTCTGTCTGTCAAAAGATGGCCAATTTCAGTACATTTACAAGCCATCTTATGGCTTCTAGAAAAGAATAAAAACAGGGTTCAAATTCATATATATGAAACAACATCCTATACCTCGGAAAGTTAAAGACAACCAATGGACAACTCGATTGTGCACACAACTTTAGAGAAAATAGCCGTTAATAAAAAATGTTGCTGCATTCTATTCACTTTATTGATTAACCATCATTTAGTCACTTTGAATCTATGCATCCGAAAGCTAGGGATATGTGAATAATAGATTCGATATTGCTGTAATTAGAACATTAAAAGAAAAGTCAATGCCCGAGAAGGTCAAGTTTAATATGGAGAAGTAGAACCTTACTCACTGTCCTTATAGTTTAAAAATTTCTAATTTACTATTTTTTTTAACAGGGAAATTTAATTGAGATCAGATTCCGCATCAAATAAAGTAAAACAAAGATTAGAAATATATCGACTTTAGAGTACAGAAATGTTAACATGTATTGCACACTCAATTTCACATATTCCAGCATCATATGGGTTTTTCCCCTTGTAGTTTCCTTAAAGTGGAGGCCTTTTGTCGTATTGGGACGTATATAGAAATGCGTCGCAATATGTGATTGGTTAGTAGCAATAAAGTAAACGTTAAAGTGTGCCGTGCACTCTAGCTGAAGATGGACTTTCAGTATGTTCGTTTCGTTGTGTAGACATACATAGTCAAGCATCATTATGGATAACTTGTAAGTATCGATTGGGATTAAAATTGTACCGTCGTTCCGTTGGAAGATTTCGTGCTCTCTGAAAATTGATCCCGTCCAACATTTGTGTTTGAATTGCCGGATCTGGACTGTAATTAACTTGCGCATTGGATATTTTCCACGCGGTTGGTGTTCGTCAACTGTCAGTCTTATTGCGGATTGGACATCTGCCGCGCGGTTGGCGTTTGTTAACTGTTCACGTTACGCTTTTACATATTTTTTTTATCGTACGGTTTGCCAGCTAGTTATCAGTAATGCCCGCGTCACACTGTCCCGATTTTTATATACGATGGACACCCGAATGCGAAAATAGTAAGTTCGTACGAAGTTGGTCCCGATCTCGTTAAAATACCAAAAAGTGACATAAACAAGTACGATGAATAACGAAGTCTATACGATGGTGCCGAAATTATATACGATAGCAAAAGATGGACATACGTAGGTTAACAGAAGACGGGTATTTAAGCTTCATATCTCAGCCGAAGCCTAAACGATGGATAACGAAGGCTACACGATGGATTACGAAGACTACACGATGGATTACGATGATGGCGCGATGGCCATACGATGTCTAAAAGATACAAGTAAACAAACGATCTAAAAATGTGTTCTACCTGTTTTGAACTTTTTATGATACGAACAGAATTTCGACAACATATCGTTTCTGTACAAGTCTGCCATGCATGGCGGGAAATCGATCTTTTGTCTAATTCTTATAAAACTTAGTTTATTATCCCCTCGCCTACTACATGTAAGTTGCGTGTAGATAAAATTGTTATGGATATTGACTTTAAAGTTCAAAAGTCAAGGTCAAGGTCACAGTGGCAGTTGTAGTACAAGGCAATATCACCCTTGTTGGCACTCTAAAACCAATATGCTTCAAAAGATGTTAACCACATTTGGTATATTGTTCCTCCTGGTAATGATCTGCCATTTTTTTACGTTCAAGGCCAAAGGTCAAAGTTATGCAGATGGATTTTTTTTTTCTCTCCTTGAAATAGCATAATACAAAGGAAATTGGTTGCTCATTTTTTACCTGCTGGTTCTAAAGACAATATTAAAGGTATTTCCAGTTACTGAATGTTTTGGATGATTTCTAAAAAAATATGCATATTCAATTTACCATTTTCTATATGTGTCCCCAATATGTTACATTCGAGGGGATTCCACACTCGGCATTGCCTTGTTTGAACTGTAAAATGTGTGAACTAGTCTGAATAACCACCCATACTTATGCCCATGTTTAGTGATCTATCTTCAAGGTAAGGTAATGGGTTCGTTGATCCCTTTTATTAAAAAATAGCTCTTTCCAGGGGAATATCATAATAATATAGACAAAAGGAAGGATGTGGGAAAAGCAACCAATGCGGCAAAATATGACATATAGAAACAAAATGGTTATTGAGTAAACATTCGTGTGACAACAACTCAGACGATACATTAAAAATCAGAATAATGAAGAAAAAGTTGGTTTCCCTATATACGTGTACCTGAAGTGTTGGTTTATGATTTTCATTATGTTACTTAATATGAAAAATTTACAAAAAGTAATAGTTTACTTGTAAAAGTAAATCCTGAGCCCGTAATAGCTGCTCTTCTTGTTCCATTTGAACTAATATAAACAACGCTGTTGAATCATATGATATGAGCACCATGTTTTGTGAACTTCTTTCTTAACTGTTGTATTAGACTGACCAGTGCAAATCGCGCATGGCACTTTAAATTTATTTTAGCGCGAAAATTAACTTACATTTAGCTGGATTTATTGCCGTCGTAGTTCCATCTTGTCGCCTTCGTACTTTTATTCGATGGCAACACGACGGGATTACGAGGTCTTCACGAAGTCGTGTTGCCATCGTAAGACCTTCGGGTAGCTTCGTTATTCATTCGTGTAGACATCTTAATGTCAAAACTGCCCGATGGAAACGATGGAAACAAGAATGCAATATGATGTTCAAAGATGCATTCCCGGTGACATTACGATGGTGAGGATGGTGAAACGAACTCAATACGAACCCTCAACATCGGACGCACCTTCGGGGATTTTTTAACATGTTAAAAAATTTAGAACCCTTCCCGAAGTTGTCCCCGCAAGCTAGAAAAAGTAGCCGATGGTTCTAAGATGTTTTAAGATGGCACTACGAATAGCCTGATCTGGATACGATCAGTCCCGATTTTTAAATTTCCATAATCCTGTTGCCATCGGCGTAAAAATCGGGACACTGTGACGCGGGCATAAAGAGTGAACGCTTTTTGGGAATGTACTCTTTAGAGTTTGTGTTAATAGTAAGACGGTGTGTTATGTAATACTAACATACGTTCCGTCGTTGTAATTATATCTGGATTAGCATTGGCTATTCAGTGTTTAAACCATGTAGCCATGGTTGTTAGTATTTATTCTTCGATTTTACAATTTCTTGAAACTGGAAAATTAATTTTAAGCAGGGAAATGACACAAATAGTTTGAAAATTGTTTTCATCGCAAATCCCGGGAAAATAATAAACTTGGGGAGTTCAAAAATAATTAGTACCTCTATTTAATGGATGTGTTTTTTGTTGTTGATTAAGTTTGAAAATATGTCTGTCTTGAGGAAGAAGCATGTCCCCTCTCCACAAAATAATTGGATTACAGATATACAACGAGAGATAACTTCAGCTGAAAAGTTTCTTTATTACTAGACTGGTACCGAATTGAATGTCCAACTTACGCGTTTCTCTCATCTGGATAATTAGCAGGCATAATCATTATCCAATGAACTTTTAAGGACTGATTCAGGATCCCTAAATTGGTTAAGTGACAGCTAAAGAGAGGGAATCGATTTAACTCTTACCGGTTAAAGTCAAAACTTAGCCTTTGCCAATTTTGAAAGATAGAAGCAGAACATTTTTATACCTTTGTATAATTCAGCAGCTACAACATAGCCTTGAATCCTACATTAAATGACACTGGTTATGAGTGCTGAGGTAGTTTCCCAATTATTGTTTAACCATTGTGAATGAACAGACAATTAAAGAATGCTTGGCACTCACATTTCAAAAGAATACAGTTTACATCTAACCAAGTACGTTATTTATATTGTGGGTAAACTATGGAATCTTAATTTTACTCTTTCGTAAGATGTTTTTTAATTAAGCGTAAATAGTTAGAACATTTTGTAGCTTAAAATATCACTTCAAACTCATTTTGCCAGTACTGAATGCTAATTTAAGAATTTTGGGTGTAATTTGTAAATATGTTCTCTATAGTACAAAAGTTCAATATTCATAAATCAGTACATTCAGAAAGAATTGATGTATATAGAGGTTATTATTTTTTCGCAGTGTTAAAAAGTACTCGGGTTGAAAACATTACAAAAGTTTAATTTAACATTACGCCATGGTGTCATTGACATTTAAAAAAATGAGTCGCAAATACGCTTTTACTTAAACAAATTCTTGTTCAAAAGAAAAGGTGAAGTGGTTCACCTGAACATAAATGAGACACGCATGTTAAAAATCCGAATATGCACGAACAATTGTAGGACAATCAATGGGATGAGAGAAAAAAATCCTTTGTGATACGTGCATGATGCCAATGATAATTCTAAAACGGTAGTTAGAATAAATTCAAAGGACAAATCATGGCGAACAGAAGCTATGAGACAGGTATATACAGATTATCAAAACTTTCGGGACAATACTTTAATCGAGAGTGTTTAATGTGACCCAAACAAAAAATGAACAGACAAACTACTTTCCACTGAACGGAAACTAAAAAGTGAGCAACGTGAACAAACATTGCGACCTGAGCTGATCGCAGACGAGAAAAGTTGTACAGCTCTTGCTTCGCTGGTAACACCCTTGTTTCTCTTGGCGTTAAATAAAAAATCGTGGTTTATTTGTATAGATTTCTTGATTTAATTGTTTTACATTAATTTTGTTTTTTGAGTCTTTTATAGCTCACTCGCATTGGCTAAAAAAAATAATTTTGAAATACTAACGCTTTTCTTCCATAGGAATAGATTATCTTAGCTGTGTTTGGCAAAACATTTAAAAAAAATTGGTCCTCAATGCATGCTCTTTAACTTCGTTTTTTATTTGGCCTTTTACGCATTTTTGATTCGAGCGTCACTGATGAGTCTTTTGTAGACGAAACGCGCGTCTGGCGTAAATATGAAATTATTATCCTGGTATCTGTCATGAGTTTATATATACCACCTATTTTGATTTTTATACATTTTATCTATCTCTGTAAAGTCTCGTACGTACGTCTCTCCTCATTTTAATATTTCGTTTTCGATATAAATAACTTCTTTCTTTCTCCCTTTTGTCTTGTCGTTACTAAGAACATAAGTTTTGTATCCGTAAAGTTAGTGAATATCATAACAGCTTCACCTGCATTGTATAGCATTGCATAGATATGCTGTTCTTGTGAGATGGTTTGCACAAAATGAAATTATTTTCGCCTAGATATTTAAAGTGAACTGTTTTCTGCATTTATAATTAAATCATAGCTTATTTATATCTAACTAGACAAACACGTTATAATAAAGAAGTGTGTTCTGTAGAAAATGTCAAGTATTTCACGTGCGGAATGTTATTATGGTGCACATCAGTAATTAATTGCATTCGAATTTTTAGTTTGCTCACATCACAGTGTTTGACATAGAATTGTATGGATATTCAAATATCTTGAATAATTTATCACAAGTTTGGACATAGGAAAAAAATGTTAATTTTATTTCAATGCCTTAGTCTTTAAAAAAAAAGAATTTTACGCCAATTAATCGTGATTGTTCTCGTTTTTTTTTTCAGTGTAAAATATTCCAAAATTAAATCCGTTAGGATAGTTAATCGCCGATCTCTATTACACACTGTTAGAATTGTATAACTGTTTGTTTAACAGAGACAATGACGTCCGATCAATAAATTTGATAAGCCGACATAAAGTCCTAATCAAACATTATTGAATGTACCCAAGTACTGTTGTTTTATGTAAAGTAGATTATAGATTATTGGTGTAAAAAGCGAGAGTATTTAAACTGATAAAGACTTTTTATACCCAACCGGGTTTACTTATTTATCACACACCTGAGTGACACGTCTCCAAGGTGCGATACACAATTACCATATAATATGCATTCAAGTCGTCATGGCGCTTCTCACTCAACCGGAATGAGACATTACTTCCGTTAAAAACGTATTGTCAAATATTATTTTATTTTAATATTTAAAGGTTTATTGTAGTAGTGGTTTAGAGGAATTATATATGGCCGCAGCGGCCAAAACAAACCAGCCACCCACAGGACGTGCGGTCGCTAATTGTAATTTTGTTGCACAGGATCAGATTTGGTGAGTTAATTGTTAATTGATTAATTTCTTTAATTAAAACGTCTGATGTTTGATTACAGCTACACACCGTACACGAGTCTTTTCCTGCCTCCATTGATTGACGTAAGATAAAGTTATTGTAACTTTTAAATATCTTTAATTTGTAACGGATAATATTTCCTGAGTAAGCAGAACGTGTGATAATTTGTACAAATGATGAATTTAAGAACCTGAACAATCAGATAAGATACGTGTATCAGTTTACTTACTAATTGTGTTATTTAAACGTATCTTTAGTAGTACTAGTGTTGTTAGAAAAATTAGTTTGCATCACTGCGATTTTTTTTTAACTGACATGCAATCCTACGATTTCAGCTGTTCGTAAAGTTTTAATTTAAGATTTAGATTTGATATTTTATCAAAGTCTCACCAGATGTTGTATCTGAACTATCTAAATTTGTATATATCATGTCAAATCAATTGTCAATTGTATCTACAAATTAACGTATGATTTGATTATCATAATATAGATATATAACCATTAAATATTCATATTTACTTGGGGGTATCGCCTATCTAACGCGATCTGTAACGGTAATGATGCTATTTTCTTTGATTGTCAATAAAGATTTGCATGTTATCAATTCAATCTATAATATTATTTGATAAAGATCTTTTATGGAAAAAGTACTTATAACTTGTATCTTGTGAGATTATTGTAGTCTATTGTTGCATTAAAGGATTGTGTTGTACCTAATCAATATAATGTCCGTGTGGTTTCTATCCAACTTTACATTGGAATTAATAAATCATATATTTTGTCTGTAACTAGGCTGTAATAACATTCTGTTCTATTGTATAAAGGAGAGGCGAAAGATACCAGAGGGACATTCAAACTCATAAATCTAAAATAAACTGACAACGTCATGGCTAAAATAGAAACAGACAAATAGACAAAAAAGTACACAAAACACAACATAGAAAATAAAGACTAAGCAACACGAACCCAACCAAAACATGAACGAGAGAGATTTGTATGAACATATTGAAATCATTTTGAAAAAGATGTCGGAATCCTTTTGTTAAATTTGTTTTTCAGATTGTGCACTGCTTTAAATCTAAATTCTAAATAACAAAGTAAAACAAAGGCTTCTATATAATAAAGCATTGCTATACACATAATATATAAGTGTGCATTGTGCGGAGTCAATGCTGTTTTTAACAAATATTGTTGGTTGTTTTAGAATTTAGTCTGTATTTCTATTTTATGCTGGAGTTGGTTGTTGGTTGTTGGTTTGAACTGTTTTATCATTCAATATTTTTTGGGGGTCCTGTTTATGTGTTTTTGTTGTAATTTTAGTTCTGTTGTCCAGAATTTAAGAACTCTATGACATATCATTTCTGTGTTTAACATAACGCTTTAATTTTATTTTAGGAAAGACCACGTTCACCATGAAATGACCGCCTCTAAAACATGGCCAAACAGCTGGGGTTTCTTAACAACACCATACGGAGAAGTAAGTGCGAACAATAGAGTTAATTGGTGTTAAATTAACAATTGACGTAATTAAATTAAGCATTGATTGACGTTAAGTTTACCTATAATAATTAGTTACATACTGTCAAACTGACACACATTGTGACCTCTTGTAGTTCTGTTTTACCCTGCAAGATATATCCTCCTTTTTTTAAAGACGAAATAAAATTTACGATGATAGATGCATCATACATGAGATGAATTTTGACTGTGGATCTTAGAGACTATATGATGATTTTAATAGTTTTAGTTAGGTTGTTCTGAACATTTTAACCTGTATTAAGTAATTTTTGATAGAATATACTAATTTGAGACATAGTGACGGCATTTATATATAGTTATGTTATATTAATTAATAAGACTTATAGAGAGTTTCGCTTTGATATTGTTAGGACACAGCATGATAAGAGTTTAACCAGATTCACCGAACAGTTAAACTCTAAATGTTGTACGAAATTGAATATTCTCGTAATCGGCTTAAAATATAAATTACGATAATCGAAATGAAACTGTGCATCACGGTGAAAGTGAAAACGAAAATTCCTTTCTATTGATTATGAAACTTAGATTTAATATAGTTACAAAAAAGGGGGAAATGTGGGATAATTGGTTTCTCAACGTGAGAAATGACATCCAATTTGATTTAAAATTTCATTTTGAGATATGTAATTGAGCTAGTTTTTTTTGCCATTTTCTTTGTTAGTATATTTAATTTTAATCTATGTATGTATGATAATGTAGGTTCACGAGTGTTGATTTTATTGGGTATTTAAATATGAAAATTTCGAGTACCAATCTAACAATGTATGTACACAAATTAAAAGTTCTCCCACCTTTTATTCAAACAAAAGATTGAGAATTATTTAGAAGTTAAACTACAATTTCGATCGTATGTTATTTATGACCGTCAATAAAATGTACTAAACAAATCTAAAGTGGGCGGTTAGGATATGTATATAAATATGGCTTTAATAATTTGAGTTTCGTAACTTTAATATCTTTTTTTTTTGATACACGATATATTTGTTTGGTTTCTTGTTTTTTAAAGTTGCCTTCTCAGCGGCGTTTAAAGCCTTTACCAGTTTATTTTCCATTTATGAATTTGACTGTCCCTCTGGTATCTTTCGCCCCCTGTTTTTAACGCCTGAACTAAGTCAGTTGTGTCGTTGGATTATACAGTCGAGTGTTTGATTCAGGTTTTATATATATATATACTCGTTCTATTTTCAATTTACCTTAAAGTTCTGTATTTTTGTTAAAACATTCTAATATGCGGTATGGGCTTTGTTCATTGTTGAAGGCCGTACGGTGACTTATAATTGTTAATGTTTGTGTCATTTTGGTCTTTTGTGGATAGTTGTCTCATTGGCAATCATATCACATCTTCTTTTTTATATAACCATGTATTTCCTATATAATGTACCTCCATAATAGCCTTTAATAACTTTTAAAGATGACTATGCGGTATGAACTTTTGATGGCCGTACGGTGACCCATAGATGTTATACCCATTGTGACTGTTATTTCTGTGTCATTTGGTCTCCATGCACAGAGAGTTGTCTCATTAGCAATTATACTACACCTTCTTTTTTATACTCCATAATGTAAGAACTGTGAAATTTCAGTCCACAAAAACCGTCTGAGGGAAAAAAAGAGTAACTGTTACTATTTGACCTTTGACTTAAACCTCGAGCTCTCTTAATCAAAAACGAAATACGTTATCAATAAGTAACACTGTATATTTACTTTCTATAACGACTATATCGATGGTCAGTATATATGGGTGGTATATTTTGGTCACTGGGACGGTTTGTTTAGAATGGTATGGTAGGGTACGTAGATTTGGCGTGGTATACTAGTATATCGAAAAATATAAAGAGTAGATATTCATAAAACAACAAAAAGAAAAAACTAAAAGTACCAGTGAAATTGAATTAAAAAACGTTACAAGTAGTTCTGGAAAATCAAATGTAAATCTTCTATTTTAATAATATGATACTATCATATGGCAAACTTCAGGCGGTCTTTGGCAACATTCATATCCACTTAAGATTATTTTGTCAACAATACTAGGAATAAGAACGTATACACTTGATATCGTGATTCTCAATGTATTGTTTAAACAAAGAATGGTTTTAATTTTACTGCAGATGCAACAGATGTGAATTTCGACAATAAATGTCTCTTAAAATTATTTTACACTCGTCGATACATTGAATGTTTTTGGTGCATTGAGTGCAAACTTTAAGTCTTATTCATCTAAAAAACTGAAATTCTGTTTACTTTTTTGCTAATTTTACCCTTATTCCTTATTAGATATAAAATTCTGGAATGGCTTTCGTGTAGCAATGTTTTCTTTGTCATTAAACTTTGTTTACGATTCTTTTTATTGTTGCATTTTCTGTATAAGAAGTAATTCAACAGATAAGGAAGATAAGTGACGATCAGGTGTTTCCAAAATTACTGTAGCCCTACCTCTTCCCCAGTCCCAATATATTACTTTGCATGTCACGTGTCAGGAACCTCCTTACCAAATGGCAATCATACCACATCTTCGTATTTTGTATGTCTGTTGTTATGAACCAATTGATTTCAAATTTTCTAAATCAGATTAAAATTTACTTTAAATCTTTTAAAATATACTTCAGAATTTCGAATTAATGTCGGATTTCAATCAAAATACTGCGCCAAGTTGGAGACATTTATAAGTATACAAATGCACTAATTTAACTTTTCCAACGTATATAATGTACTATCTATGACCCGGAACTCAGTTTGCCAAAGTGTAACTATAAACGAAAATATATCGATTGTCAGTCAATAAGTTTAATAGTTCATACTTTGTATTATATTGCTATTTTCATTCATATTTTAGACACATGCACTCCTCGTATAACATGTACTTGTTGGCCTTGCCAATACGTAACAGTACAAATACTAACATAAACATATGTATCTATTTCTATATATGAATACTTTTAAAGTTTTAAGGTTGAACTGAATGATTTTTATACGACCGCAAAATGTTTTATCGTATATATAATGGTATGAAGTCGTCGTCGTAGTCTGTGGCGTCCAAATACACATTTGGTGTCCGGACAATAACTTTAGTTTAAGTGAACGGATCTCTATAATTTTTTTCAATACCACTAAATGGAAGATTTGGATTGATGTTTGGCCTAACCGTTTTGGAATTAGGGACTCAAAAGGGGTCCAGAACAAGCATTTTTCTAGTTTATTTGAAATGCTCTAAAATTGTACCAACATGGTTAATACCACAAGAAGAAGGTTCGGATACATTTTGGGGGTTATGGTGCCAACAGTTTAGTTATTAGGGGCCAAACAGGGGCCAAAAACTAGCATTTTTGTAGTTTCTGGACAATAACGTGTGTGTAAGTGTATGGATCTTTCTTACATTGTACCACAAATTTCCATATCACAAAAGGATGGCTGTGATTGAGTTGCGAGGTAGTTGCCAAATTCATGTGGGAATTAGGTACCAAAAATAAGCATGTTTATAGTTTCCAGACAATAACTTAGGTTTAAAAATATGGATTTCTTTGAAATTGTACTACAATAAATGGTGTGGTTTTTTTTCTATGCATCCCATTTTCTTTTTAGCAATGCATTCACGATACGTACTGATGTGTCTCTTTTCTATGGCTTTTGTATCGGTGATGTGTTTTTTCGATGTTGTTGTTGTTGTTGTTTTTGTTTGTTAACAGTTAAAGTATTATTTCATGCATGTATTTTCACTGGTTTGTTTTTACTTTTACAGCTGGTTAAAGATGATATTCAAAAGAAAGAGAAAAGAGAACCAGTAGACGTTTTACAAATCCGACCTGTTACCCCTATAGAGGAATATATCAAAGTGGAACCATCACCACATCCGTTTCCAAAGACAACATCACAAACAGTTGGATGGCGATCTACATCTAAAGTACATGCGCTAGAAAAATACGGCAAATATGCAAAACCAAAAGGTGGACTTATTAGACAACTCAACTGGCCAGCAGAGGCAATTGATTAACTATAAACGGTGCTAGTTGTTTATTGTTTTTATGTTAATTTTTATTCACGAGACTTTTGAAAGAGTAATTATATTTAATATCAGTATTAAAAGTCTGTTTTTGAAGAACTAGTCTGAATTCTGAAAAGATAGACGTCACGTGGCTGTATTTTTATTGAATTTTGTGCTTTATTGTTTTAAATTTCCACGTGGAATATTTTTCTTCGAAATAAGACAGAAATACATAAGCAGACGAAAGTGTTTTATTGGCTCGTTAGAAATAGGTGCATTAATCGAAATTTCTGCTGTTCCATCATGCGATTGCTAATTAACAGTCTGACATGTTGCTGTGAATATTGTTATACAATGTGCAATAATTTTGTAAACATGTAAGAAATGCATTTTTAGAATTATTTATTTAATTATACTAGTAATACTTTCTGATATACTTATGTAAGGAGTAATATTACATAGTTTCTGCTCAATATTTGTATTTTTCAACTAACAGTATTGGATCTATAGTCAGTATTTAGCTTTGTAAGGCATTTTAGATGTAATGTTTCAGTTATGCACATTATTGATTATTTTAAGTAATAAAGTATGATGATCAACATGGCTGTAGTAATATTCTTTGTCAGACACAGATTCTTCTACAACAAATTACCCGAACAAAAGTTATAATCGAAATTGCTAAAGTAATGGAAATAAAATTCGCATTCAGGAAACGAATTCTAGTAATTAATTAGAAAGAACAAAAATACATAATAAAATGGCTGTCAGCCTGTTCCTGTTTTCAGTAGAAACGGCAGTTATCTAAGAAATAAATGGAGTACTTGTTCATACTATAGTAGTATTATTCCGATATTTGGTCTCGTTTACGATAATTATCAACAATCTGCTTTTGAAGGCGTTTAATGGTTTGGAATAATTTACATCATATTGATGTTGAATATATATCAAAAGACTAGATTTAAAGACGCACATCGTATTGAAAACAAATTTGCTGTAATACAGCTGGAGTAAGCTTAGATGTGTCGACAACAATTAAAAATAACACAGTGCAGTATTTATATGTCATTTTAGGTCTGTTTATAACATGCATAAGGCATACCATGTATTCAAGTTTTAGGCTTCCTTGATTTTTATTTTGGGTATGATGATTCTTGCTGAAGGTAAATCCAGAAAAGTGATTGGTCATATCAAATTTAAGTGTTCCAAAATTCTTCAACGCACTGACATTATTAACGATATGCAATCTTTTTTATACGACATCATGTCAGTAAACTACTAAGTACATGTTTAACTCGAATTAAACTGTGTGGTGGCTATATAAACATAATACAAATTTGACTAATCTCAAGTGGCAGTTGTTTGTTATGCTAAAACAGTATAATATTGTCATCATATACATCACATTCATGGTAGACTCTGAGATGGAAGATTTTAATTTACAACGTCTAGAGGGAACTATGTTACATTGTGTTTTGTTTTGACAACCGCTGAACACGTGTACACATGTCTTCTCTTCATAATACATTTTTTCATATCGTCAAGTGTCTATATTATTTACTCTTTACTACACGAGTATACCATAGCGAATACATGATTTGACAGGACATCAAAATTGAACACTTTCAATAAATCTTATTATACAGATCTCTGTGGTATGGCTTGAAAAGTCTTGTTTGTCATTTTTAAATAAAATCAATGTCGATATCACTGACAGACGTATACTCTTAACTCAAAAACTTACATCAAGATTATCAAACAGAATAACAGGAACTATCACATACACAATATTTACCATAACAATCATAAATTCGGTTACCAATAGAATAGGCTTATAACAATTTATCTTCCACTTAAGAACATTTTAACCATGTGATATTGTTTTATTACGTATATTTTGTCTGTGTCGGATACCATGTCTTAATGCGACAACCGGTTTATCGCCGTCACCTTCTATCTAGAATAAAGCAGAATAGTGTGATGCACAGCATATATATTGTTATTGTTATATTCTAATTACATGGTCCTTTATTAAATGGCAAAATAAAAAGCTCAAACTAATCAAACGAATGGGAAACAAGTGTCCTGATTCGGTACAGGCATTCACTTATGTAGAAGGTTATTGCAGCGTTAGTAATAGTAAAAAGCCAGGAGATGGCATGGACCCAATCACAAATGGAAAACACTCCCACAAAAACTAGTAATAAATAAAAGCAAGTTTAGCAATAGCCGATGGCCGAACGCACAGGATTTAAATTATTTAAAAAGACAAATGTCAGTGCTATCAGTATACACGATCAAATAAGTCAACCTTAAGTTTGTCAAACAATTATCTTGTAATCAAGCAGAGAACACGTGAATATTGTTCAATGTACCCTTATACTCAAAAGATAACATTATATTATATATACTAGAACTATTCGCAAACGATTCGCACAATTAAAGCTACACCAAAAATAGTGTCCGTTAAATAATAAATCTCAATAATCATAATTAACTGATAACATTATATATTTACGAGTTGTTAAGTAGGTAATCTATTATCTTATATTGAATATTCTTATGACAATCTCTGAGCTAAGTTTAAAATTATTTCTAATATATTCGGTCAGCAAAATTGACATATTAGTTTTTGTCAGTCAAGTCTTATACGTATATATATATTATACAACTCGTCTAAACACCAACCCAACGATGTTAGATCTGTAAATTTTCTTTCGCAAGTTTTTTGTTCTTTCCTCGCTGGGATTCGAATCCATGCTACTGAAATATCGTGACACCAAATCGCCTGCACTGTAGCCGTCCCGCTAGACCACACGACCACCTAGGCTTCATATAAATGAAGATTTCGGTGGCCGTGTGTTACCTTTTTTCGTCAGTTTTAATTAGCGTCGTACTACAGTATATGATATATAAGGCATGAAGATGTTATTTTCACAAATCAGCTAAAATATCTATAGTGAAGGATCCTACAAATTAATGTAAGATACAGTCACAGAAAATAATTATATTTATAAGTAAGTCTGAGCCAGTGACAACCCTACAACATATTGATCTATCGGATCACCATCAATGATGGTGGTACATGGCTGTGTACATTATGTATATACAACTCGTCTAAACATCAACCCAACAATGATTGATCTGAAAATTTGCCTTCACAAATATGGGTCCTAGGTAAAGTGTAGTAGAAAGTAAAACAACAAATATGCGAGGGAAATGGTAGATTGTGCCTGGTTTTATAGCTAGCGTAACCTCTCAATTATATCGTCATTTAATACTTTCGAAATGTAATCAAAATTGTGTTGGTAGCCAGGATTACCTCATATTCTGTTATCATATGCATATCAATTTGAAATTGGTACATCTTATCAGTATGATGATTACGCGATCTTAAATTTGTCAAAATGTTTGACTGGGTGGTCCAAACACTTATCGCCCTATAAAATTTGGGCCCCTTCAAAATACTCTTGATACGGGCTGATTTACACCCTATTTTGCACATTTGTCTAAACATTATAAGCTCAACTCAATGAAATGCAGTTGTTTGTGAAACCACAAACAAACAAAGTTGAACCGTTATGAAATACTACAAATACTGTAAATAGAATATATCTGTAATTATATCAAGTGTCACGACTTTAAATAGGTACTCTGAATGGATTATCGCTGGTTAAATTGTTATCGACTAACAAATATCAAATACCTACCCTTTAACGACTTTGGCTAATGCGTTAAATCTAAAGTCCATCACTACTTGCCCTTCAATAATTTTATTTAACATTTTGTGTATTTAAATATAGAAATATAGAAAACTGAGTTGTATTCTTCCATTTAGAATTTGCACGGGATTATCAGTTTTTATTCAAATGAACGTTATGTCTTTTACTATTTTAAAAGTCTTTAAATACTGGAAGACTAGGTTGCGTTTGCAAAGTTCCTCTAGAGGGATGGGAGTTTCTGCTAGCTATAATACTAGGTTTAACCCAACATTATCTTTGGAGAATGCCCGTACCAAGTTAAGTTGTTTTTCACATGTTTTGTTGCCGATTATGTATGACTTTTTTGAGTTTTTATGGATTTCCCTATTTTCATTTTACCTTGTAGTTTGGTATTTTTGTTACGAAACTTGCGCGCGTTTCGTTACAAAAGACTTTCCAGTGATCGTGAGGTAAGGAAAAGATCGACTTAAAATTATAAATAGGCACAATATATCACATATAACTTGTAACAGACATGTTTGCAAAAGTATGAATTATTCTAAATAATAGGGATGTTCTGGTAACTAACAGAAAAACCTTGCCGTTTTTGGCACAACTTTTTTTTTTATCTTTTGGTCCTCGATGCTGTTCAACTTTGTACTTGTTTCGGCTTTCAAACTTTTGTTTATTGGTGTCACTGGTAGGTCTTGTGTGGACAAAATGCACCTCTGGCGTATTGAAATTTTGAACTTGTTGCTTTTTGTTGGGTGTTGTTCGTGTGTTTCTTTGTCAATTGTGTTCTCACATTTATTTATATTGTAGTCCTGTGGTGTTGTGTTGTCATTTTGATGTTATATTTCACATGGCCATAACAGAGGGAGATTTGGCATGCCACAAAACCAAGTTCAACCCACTATGTTTTCCTTTAAAAATGTCCTTTATCAAGTCAGGAACATGGCCATTGTTATATAATTGTTCGTTTCTGTGTGTGTTACATTTAAACGTTGCGTCGTTTGTTTTCTCTTATTTTTGAGTGCAAATTAACATTGTGTTAAGACGTGTCACGGTACTTGTCTATCCAAAGTTTATGTATTTGGTTTTGATGTTATATTTGTTATTCCCGTGGAATTTTGTCTGATGCTTGGTCCGTTTCTGTGTGTGTTACATTTTAGTATTGTGTCGTTGTTCTCCTCTTATATTTAATGCGTTTCCATCGGTTTAAGTTTGTTACCCTGATTTTGTTTTTTGTCCACGGGTGTATGAGTTTTGAACAGCGGTATACTACTGTTGCCTTTATTTAAACAAATTAACAGATGTATGATAAAACTTTTAAATTTTAAATTTTGGTTTGCAATTTTAAAGGTATTTTTTCACATATATAGGTGTATACAAATATTTATTCACGGTTAGAATACGACAGTCGTTATCCATTGATGTATTTGGGCGTTTGATTTTGGAATTAGATTAGGAAATTTCCATGTTCAATTTTCCTCAAAGTTAATTAAGTATTTTTGTTATTTTACACCGTTTTAGCGGTTTCAAATATTCAATGTACGCAATCGTTAGCAATTTTGTTAACAACAATTTCTTTTCAATTATTAGTTGTCTTTAACTCATGTTTTGTCTTCAATTCAACCTTGTTTGTTTGAGAACATTATCTTGTAATCCGCGAAAGACCACGCGTACATTGCTTGATATATCATTCTGTTCAACAGATAATACGATCATAGGACTTACACCATCAAACTATTTTATAAGACTCGCACAATTAAACATACACCAAATACATTTTTTTGAATCTTTTTATCCAAGCAATAAATAATAAGTCTGATATTATTTAACTGGTGTAATAAATAGATAATCAGTTATTAATTAATAACCAATTAAATATTAATTTAATAATTATATTGATTAGTATGCAAACTAGACGGATTAGTAAGTTACAATTTTCATTCCTAGACCGAGTATATTATTAAGAAGTAACAGAATTAACAGCGCCATGTCTCTTTGGATATGTTCGAGACCAACCAATGGAAACGTTCTAGCTTCATACAAACGTTGACAAGGAATCTAAACCATTTATTTTAAATTATTATTTAAAAGAAATGGAAAAGACTTTTTCTAGATTTACTTCTATCAGGTACGTCCCAAGTCAAGCATTTGATACACTACGACTTAAAAATACCGAAACATGTGACTAATAGGCGCCAGGCAATTACTGTAAAATCAACTTGGCTTAAAAAAAAGTTAAAACCTCTGTAAATTGTTACCTTCAACATCATAGTAAACGCAAAAATAAATAGTTTATGAATCGTTTACTGTTTCTCTGTCCTATATTTTCTCCCATTTATTTGTATTGTAGTCCTGTCATGTAATGTTGTCATTTTAATAATATAATTAAAAGTGCTATTAAAAAACGGGATGTTTGGTATGCAACAAAACCAGGATAACCCACTATTTTATTCTTAAAATACCCTGTACCAAGTCGGGAAAATGGCCTTTGTTATATCATAGTTCGTTTCTGTTGTATCGTAGTTTTCTTATATGTGGTGCGTTTCCCTCAGTTTTAGTTTGTAACCCGAATTTGTTTTTTCTCTATCGATTTATGAATTTCGAACAGCATTATCCATGTTATACTACTGTTGCCTTCATTTACGAATTTTGCCAGAAATTGGCTAATTCTGTACCTTCAGATGGAGTGAATTGGAGTCACAGGAGGTAGGTCGATTGCTTTTAACGACATTCGGATTTCTATTAAAGTGAGATATCAATAAACAGATCAATTTAACAAAACTTTAAATGGATACAGTAAAGTGATTTATGGCTTTCCTAATTGTTATCGATCAACAAGTATGAAAATATTATCCTTGGATGACTTTAGGCTAATGGGGTTCAGTTCAATATTTGGTTCTATTATGGCTTGCCCTTTAACTATCCCATACAATTATAATAGATACGTATTTAACTTTAAATGAAGGAATTCATAATTTAATCATTTCAATTAGCTTGGGACTTCAACATTTTATTTCAAGGGAATCTAATGCATTCATAAATAGTTTATGATATTGGGAAACGGTCTGTGAGAACAATTTAACTAGAAAAGACATATATAGAACAAGATCTAAGAAGGGAAGACAAAATTATAACTAGAACGTTGTTTGTAGGTTCTACTAAGTTGAAAAGATAACATTTGAACAGGAACAGGAGTTTAGATCTAGAATATTCATGGCTTGAATAACCATGATTTTTCTACTGACCATCTGGACCAAACAAATCAAAATTAAATTTTTTTGCAATGTAATCCTCCAGAATTACTAAAAAAAGTTCTAAAAAAGAGCACCATAACCTCAAAAGAGCCGCTGTCTTTTGTCGTTTTTTTGGTTTGTGTTTTTTTTTGTTTTACATTTGTTGCTGTAACTTGTCTGTAAATCTTCGACTTATGAGATATTAATTTCTCAAAGGTATTTTTTCGTCAGTACAGTAAGGTTATACACTCATAGACTAAACAAATTCATAATAGGTACAACGATTAAGATTTTGTACGCCAGACGTATGTCTACAAAAGACTCATCAGTGACGCTAAAATAAAACAAAAGCTGAAAGCCGGGACAAATAAAATACAAAGGTACCAATATATTATCAATTAAACTTCTTATGTATGAACATGATTTAAGGCATTTAAACTCTGACTTATGTATTTATTTATTTTTAAAGCAAAATGAAAAATATGTCTTATCAATAACCATGCTGAAATAACTGTTAATTGAATCGATCGTGCATTATTTGTGTATTGGATTACTTAATTTTCTTCTTTCTATTGTAATCTATTTTGTTTACTGACTCATGACGAAATAATGCAATAGTTAAAATTAAATATATTTTACAAAACCGTTGTCATTATTAAAAGATTAAAAGCGACGGAATAAATTGAATAAAACGTTGAAATTAGCCGTCAGTAATAAACAGTCAGTTAGCGTCAAAGAGAGAGCTAACAAAGGAGAAGGTCCGGTAAGGACCGATTTTGGCCCCAAATTTCAGGTTCATCTGACGAAAGATTTTGACCACTTTTTAAACACTTAAGTGTCAGTTTCATTTGAATCAACCACTTGATGTGAAAGATTTTAACTGGTTCAGTCATTAAAAACGATCCGATTCAAGCTCAAATATGAAAAATCTACCAAATATGCCGAAAAATGTCACTTTTCAGATGGTTTTTGTCAAAAATGAAAGTGGCCGCATCCGTGTTCATCCTCAATCTTTATATATGTTATGTATTATCATAAAATGCAACTTGCATGTTAATATTAAGGATGAACACGAATGCGGCCACTTTCGTTTCACACGAAAACCGTCTAAAATTTGACTAAAATTGTGAAGACTTCAGTAATTTAGCATGACTTAATGGTTCTAATACCCGATATATGTGCAATGTATTGTCAAAAACCGCCTATATTTAGGTAGCAGAAGCATTCTACTGAACAATAAATAACTAAAAGTTGACATTTTAACAAGGGATCTTACTAGACCTACTCCTTTGTTTATTAAGTATGTTCAAAGTATATGATGTATATTGTATATAATTAGCCCTTCTGTAGTTTACTGGTTTTTTTTAATTGATGCAACAAATTTCTCTTGTCCAGGTGTCAATAACGGTTACATTGTTCTTTGGTATATTTAGAATCCGTAATAAACCTAAACTATCTGGAAAATGAGATAATGAATTATCTGACGGTATTTTTTATATGAATAATCTGAAAAATGAGATAATTTATCTGGAAAATGAGATAATGAATTATCTGACGGTATTTTTTATATGAATAATCTGAAAAATGAGATAATTTATCTGGAAAATGAGATAATGAATTATCTGACGGTATTTTTTATATAAAATCTGGCATACGATTGTCGTCCAATTATAACACTCATTACATGGTTATTTGGTATATATAACTCAGGATTTTCTTATACCAGGAATAGATTACCTCAGCCGTATTTGGCACAACTTTTTGGAATTTTGGATCCTCAATGCTCTTCAACTTCGTACTTGTTTGGCTTTATAAATATTTTGATATGAGCGTCACTGATGAGTCTTATGTAGACGAAACGCGCGTTGGGCGTACTAAATTATAATCCTGGTACCTTTGATAACTATTTAAACCTAAATTATCTAGAAAATGATATAATGAATTATCTAAAATTCAGATAATTAGTTCTCTGGAGAGAAATTAGGATTATCTGAAAATCGTTCAGATAAACCTAGATTTTCTTAATATTTTAAAATAAACCGGGATTTTCTCCAGATAATGAATTTTATGTTTTTTCTGAGATACTAGGATTTTTTCAAATTTGAATTAAGCTGAGATAATCTAAGAATAATTAATAAAAGTGGTTCAGACGTGCCATAAACATGGTCCCATTTTCGACAGGTGCACAAGTCTATTTAGCATTATAGGTGATACTCATAGGGTATTGGTAGTCATTCAGTCTGAAATCTCTCTCGGGTCTGTTATTCATGCATTTTTTTTACGAAGCAGGAACATAAACTATTCCAACGGACTCGGACTTCTCTTAAATTGAGTTTTACTGTTGTGCGTTTGTTTTTTCTACATTAATTAGAGGTATATGGGGAGGGTTGAGATCTCAAAAACATGTTTAATAAAGACAACACTAGTATACCGATGTTCAAAACTCATAAATCGATAGAAAAAAAAACAAATCCTGGTCATAAACTAAATCTAGGGAAACGCACTAAATACATTAGAATGACGACACAACATTTACATGTAAGACACACAGAAACGAACTAAGCACAATCCGATGAGAATAACAAATATAACATCAAAATTAAGTACATAAATTTGGGATAGAAAAGTACCGTTACATGTCTTATAATAATGTGAATTCACACTCAAATATAAGAGAAAACCAACGACACAAAAGAAACACAACGTTAAAATGTAACACACACAGAAATGAACTAAATTAGTATGGCGTTCATTATCACTGAACTAGTATATATTTGTTTAGGGGCCAGCTGAAGGACGCCTCCGGGTGCGGGAATTTCTCTCATCATTGAAGACCTGTTGGTGACCTTCTGCTGTTGTTTTTTTTATTTGGTCGGGTTGTTGTCTCTTTGACACATTCACCATTTCCATTCTCAATTTTATATAATATAACAATGATCATATTCCTGACTTGGTACAGGACATTAAAAAAAAATGGTGGGTTGAACCTGGTTTTGTGGTATGCCAAAGCTCCCTCTTTTATGTTCATGTTAAATATAACATTTAAATGACAACACAACATTACAGGACTACAATACAAATACATAGGAGAACACAATTGACAAAAAAACACACCAATAATAGGTAACAAAAGACAACATGTTTAAAATTTAATACGCCAGAAGTTCGTTTTGTCCACACAAGACTTACTAGTAAAGCTCAGATACAAAAGTTTGAAAGCCAAAACAAGTACAAAGTTGAACAGCATCGAGAACCAAAAGTTCAAAAATGTGTTGCCAAAAACTGCCAGGGTTTTCTGTTAGGTACCAGAACTTCTATATTATGGAACCCCGCCGAAATTGTGAGCCTGTTCCAAGTCTGGAACCTCTGACCTTTGTTAGTCTTGTATGATTTTTAGTTTCAGTTTCTTGTGTATAATTCGGAGTTTAGTATGACGTCCATTATCACTGAACTAGTACATAGTTGTTTACGGGCCACCTGAAGGACGCTTCCAGGTGGGGAGTCTCTCGCTGCATTGATGACCCATCGGTTGCCTTTGGCTGTTGTCTGCTCTATTGTCGGGTAGTTGTCTCTTTGACCACATTACCCATTTCCATTCTCAATTTTATGATGTTGCAGTTTTCTACTGTTTCGTTAAAACAAAACCAGATATCTGAAAGATGGAATAAGTGAATACAAAACTCGTAAATTTCATCCAGGAAATTCTCACGACATTTTCTGCAAACATTGATGAATCAAAACGGGTAGATACAAACATAGGAAGTATGTAATTCAAGCTGGTTGTAAAACACTAACGTATAAACGCTGCAGACTTCAATATGCGAATCAAAATTGAAAGTATGTGCCGCGAATGTACATCAAAATCATTAGTACCGAATGTTTCCTCTTGTGGGAAGAAATTGCTAGAGATTTGAAAACTTATTTAAAAAAAAATAGAATAAGAATATGGTTGTCTATTCGTTTGTTGTGTTTGATTTTGACTTTCCGTTTTGAATTTTCATCAAAGTTAGTATTTTTGAGCTTTTACTTTCTGGTTTTTTTTTTTGTATATACATCGTAGTTGTAGTAATAAACCTAGTAGCTAAACCCCAGCACAACAGAATGTGCATATTTACATTTATGAACTACGTCACATCGGTTTACTTTTTTGTTGTTAGTATAAAGCATTTTAGTTAGCTTATCCAATATCACTTTAAAAAGTACAGAGTAGAGACACCAAACCTTTTGGTTCTAAATTTTTCTCGGTATTCGGAAAGAAAAAGAAGGAAATACAATACAACAACAGTACACAAAATACAACATACAAAACACAAACCCCACAAAAATTAAGTGTGATCGCTGGTGCTCCGGAAGGGAAAACAATCCTGCTCCATCGTGTTACTTCTATGAAATACTTTGATAAACTGTTGATGACGTCTTTACACTAAATCCATTGGATGTTGGATGTGTACAGATTAATTGTTGAGTCATTTTTATTAGTTGTTAGTGGCTTTGAACTAGCTGTTAGTTAACTGCGAGTACTCTCAGATCTGTTCATTGTGTCTTTTTGTGTCGGGATGTATGAGTACCCGGCCATGTCTACTTGTATATTTGTCCATCTGATGAGTTAAGCCTTTTTCAACTGATTTTTATAGTTCGTTCTTATGTTGTACAGTTATATCACTGTCCCAGGTTAGGGGAGTTTTAGGATCCCGCTAACATGTTTAACCCCGCCACATTATTTATATATATGCCTGTCCCAAGTCAGGAGCCTGTAATTCAATGGTTGTCGTTTGTTTATGTGTGTTCCATTTTTGTTTTTCGTTCATTTTTTTTTATATAATTAAATAATGCCGTTAGTTTGTTTAACATTGTCTATCGGGGCCTTTTATAGCTGACTATGCAATATTGGCTTTGCTCATTGTTGAAGGCTGTGCGGTGACCTATAGTTGTTAATGTCTGTGTCATTTTGGTCTCTTGTCGACAGTTGTCTCATTGGAAATCATACCATATCTTCTTTTGATACCTTGAGCTGAAAACAGCCGAAGGCCACCATTGAGTCTACAACACAGCAAAACAATCCTACACTAGGAGGCGGGCTTTAGCTGGCCTTTAATTTTAGCGCATACTAGTTTAACGAAATGGACGTCATATTATCTTTCGTTAAATAAGACAATATCTGAAAAAGTCTTATTTTCTGGTTCAATCTTTCACCTGCAATTGTTTTTTTTTATCTAACCATCTTTACTAGAGTACGTATGGCACCAATTATTGCCAATTTAACACTCCTCCTCATATTTCTACAAACAAATTATTATGATTTGAATGTTACACTCGATCAAAATCATCTTGTCCCGTGTTGTGTTCTGACAGCTATATCATTAAAAAAATATCCCAAATAAGTAAACAGGCTTTTTATTTTCTCAAATATGATAGATCATATTTTTACTATAACTAAAGCATGTAATTAAATTTTTCAAATTCAAGAAAATTTAAATTTGGTCCCTAGGGGTAATTTCCCTCCAATTACCACTGGATTTTTGCAACTGTGAAAACTTTTGAGTAACCAAGATTTGATATTTATAATGCATTGAGACGAGCATCATTTCCTGAATGTACGACTCAACATATCTGAGATATGGAATTGACCACCTAAACATAACCTTGTTCACTGATCCATGAAATGAGATCGAGGTCGAGTGAAAACTGTCTAACGGGCATTAGAACCTTGCAAGGTACGCAAATACTAAATATAGTTATCCTATTGATTATAATAAGAGAGAACTTTTTTTCAAGTAGTCACTGAACCATGGAAATGAAGCCAAGGACATTGGACATGTGACTGATAGAAACTTCATACCATGAGGCATCCATATACAAAGTATGAACCATCCAGGTCTTCCACCTTCTAAAATATAAAGCTTTTAAAGAAGTTAGCTAACGCCACGGCCGCCGGATCACTTTCCCTATGTCGAGCTTTCTGCGACAAAAACTATGCTTTAATTCTGTCTGATGTTTTATAATTGCATATAACAGTCTCTCATAGTTCTTTTAAGAATGGCACATTCTGTGTGTGTTACATTTTAATGTTGTGTCGTCATTCTCCTCTTATATTTAATGCGTTTCCCTCGGTTTTGGCTTATGACCCGGATTTGTTTTTTCTATCGATTTATGAGTTTTGAACATTGGTATACTAATGTTGCCTTTATTTACATATATTCTAAATTTTTATATTGTGTACTTGATATTATATTGTGTTTATACTTGTATGACTTTAATATAATGAATCTAATGATATCTTTAAAATATTATATATTCCCATTAAAAACTTGTTTTAAATTGATTCGCTTTGGTAACAGGGAAGAACTGGAATTTTTGCTACCATTTTTAAGATTGCCATTGAAACGCACGTCTGGCGTATAAAATTCTAAACCTGGTACCTTTTGTTAGCTATGATTCGTGTGTTTCTCTGTCCTTTTTATGTTCTCCGTATTGTAGTCCTGTTATGTAATGTTGTCATATTAATATTATATTTAACATTGCCATAAAAGCGGGAGGTTTGGCATGCCACAATACCAGGTTCAACCCACAATGTTTTTATTAAAATGTCCTGTTCCAAGTCAGGAAAATGGCTTTTTTGTCGAGCCTTCGACTTAAGTCGAAAAAGCGAGACTAAGCGATCCTACATTCTGTCGGCGTCGGCGTCGTCGGCGGCGTCAACAATTATTTACTCTGTGGTTCAAGTTTTTGAAATTTTAATAACTTTCTTAAACTTTACTGGATTTCTACCAAACTTTGACAGAAGCTTGTTTATGATCATAAGATGGTATCCAGAAGTAAATTTTGTAAAAATAAAATTCCATTTTTTCCGTATGTTACTATAAATGGACATAGTTCAGTTTTTCTGTGGGGAAACAAAACATTCACTCTGTGGTTAAAGTTTTTAGAATTTTAATAACTTTCTCAAACTATCCTGGGTTTGTACCAAACTTGGACAGAAGCTTGTTTATGATCATGAGATAATATCCAGAAGTAAATTTTGTAATAATAAAATTCTATTTATTCCGTATTTTACTTATATATGGACTTAGTTTTTTTCTGTGGGGAAACATTACATTCACTCTGTGGTTAAAGTTTTTAGAATTTTAATAACTTTCTTAAACTATCCTGGGTTTGTACCAAACTTGGACAGAAGCTTGTTTATGATCGTAAGATAATATCCAGAAGTAAATTTTATAAAAATAAAATTCCATTTTTTCCGTATTTTACTTATAAATGGACTTAGTTTTTCTGCGGGGAAACATTACATTCACTCTGTGGTTAAAGTTTTTAGAATTTTAATTACTTTCTTAAACTATCCTGGGTTTGTACCAAACTTGGACAGAAGCTTATTGTGATCATAAGATTGTATCCAGAAGTTAAGTTTGTAAAAAGATTACTCCGTTTTTTCTGTAATATACTTTTAATTGGACTTTCTTACAATCATAAAATAATAACAAGAGGAATATTTTTATTGATTTTTTTTACCGGGCTGAAGTACGTCCATTATTCATAGTTCATTATTCATTATTCAATAATGAAGAATGAAATAGTTCATTATTCACTATTCAATATTGAAAAATGAATAATGAATAATGAAAGAGTTTATGTTTCATTATTCAAATTGAAGCGGTGAATAGTGAAAAAAATATAAAAAAGAATTGACCGTGACACTATAGCTATATTTTGATTCGCAATGACCATAAGAGGGTTTACGGACGACCTAAATGCCACAATATGCATAAAAATGAGGAAATATAAAAAAGAAGATGTGGTATTATTGTCAATGAGACAAACATCCACAAAAGACCAAAATGACACAGACATCAACAACTATAGCTCACTGTACAGCCTACAACAATGAGCAAAGCCCATACCGAATAGTCAGCTATAAAAGGCCCCAATTGATAATAATACCACATCTTCTTTTTTACATTTCCTCATTTTTATGCATTTTGTGGCATTTAGGTCGTCCGTAAACCCTCTTATGGTCATTGCGAATCAAAATATAGCTATAGTGTCACGGTCAATTTTTTTTATATTTTTTTCACTATTCACCGCTTCAATTTGAATAATGGAACATAAACCATTTCATTATTCATTATTCATTTTTCAATATTGAATAGTGAATAATGAACTATTTCATTATTCATTATTGAATAATGAATAATGAACTACGAATAATGGACGTACTTCAGTCCGGTATTTTTTTCCTCATTGTTGTTGAGCCTGCGATTTACAGCAAAAATGGGCGAGACACTGGGTTCCGCGGAACCCTTATAAATTTTTTAAATTATAGTTCGTTTCTTTGAGTGTTACATTTTAATATTGTGTTAATGTTGTATCGTTGTTCTCCTCTAATATTTTATGTGTTTCCATCAGTTTTAGTTTGTAACACGGATTTGTATTTTTTATCACATTTAACAATTGTTTGAATTACATACAACATTTACTGAATCCTATGTACTATTTGTGCTATTTAAATACCGGTTCTAAAAAAATAGGTGTTTGTTTTTTCCTATTTAGATATTGAATCAAATAGAGAAAATAGGGAGGCAACACCATTGTCTCATTACGTTTACTGCTTGATAAACTAACTAGGTATTGACACTTGAAAACTCATGATATACCCTCGCGACCCTTACTAAAGAGCAAATCCTGGATATTCATAGGTCTGTTCTATGTACCTTTGGAATTTCAACCAAAGATGAAGAACTGGATCGTCCATTACTGTATTGGATACCTTAACTACTTAAGTGTCCTTACACACAACGGTATATTGCTGGGTTTTCCAAGTGCTCCTCTTTCTAAATTAAAACATCTATTTTATCAGCAATTAAAGATGCTTGATTTCGTGATTGACACATATTTGTTACGTTCGGAGGACGTGTTTTTTCAAAATACTGTCGGCATTCCAATGGGAACAAATTGTGTCTCTCTTCTTGGCGACTTGTTTCTTTATTATTATGATGCTGACTTTATACAGGAACTTCTTAGGAAGAAAGATAAGAAGTTAGCAATATCCTTTAACTCTACTTTCCGCTATATAGTTGATGTTCTTTCATTAAAGTAATCTAAATCGTGTGACTATGTTGAACGCATCTATACCATCGAACTTGAGATAAAGGATACTACAGATACAGTTAAGTCGGCCTCATATCTTGACTTACATCTAGAAATTGACAATGAGGGTCGGTTGAAAACAAAATTTTACAACAAAAGAGATGATTTCAGCTTTCCAATTGTGAACTTTCCATTTCTAAGTAGCCACATTCCAGCAGCACCTGTATACGGTGTATTTATCTTCCAATCCCGTCGATATTCCCGTAATTGCATTTCCTATCATGATTGTCTTGATAGAGGGTTGCTGCTCACAATGAAACTATTGAACCAAGAGTTCCAAATGGTGAAGTTGAAATCATTCCTTAAATTTTACGGGCGCCATCGCGAGTTTGTAGACCGTTATGGAATGACCGTTTCACAAATGATATCGGATATGTTCCTTATGTCGTAACTACAATATCTTTCCCTTTCACGAATGTGACCTACCGAATTAGACTATTTACCGGATTTGTTATCACATAAGAAACACGAGGGGTGCCACATGTGAAGCAGGATCTGTGTACCCTTCCGGATCACCTGATATCACCCCTAGTTGTTGGTGGGGTCCGTGTTGCTTATTGTTTAGTTTTCTATGTTGTGACAGTGTCATGTGTACTTTTGTTCGTCTGTTTGTCTTTTTCCAATTTTAGCCATTGTCAGTTTATTTTTGATTTATGAATTTGACTGTCCCTCTAGTATCTTTCGTCCCTCTTTTGTTTACAAGGGTAAAAAGAGACACAGCATACTGATCTGATTTAATTACCAGATATGATGGATCCACAGCTTGTAGTAAAACCATAATTTTATTTTATTTATTTGAAACCATGTCTTTTTTAATAGTCCATCATGCTTTATTACGAAGAGTTTCACAGTATTATATATTTATTCGGGTATATACAGGTATAAATATTGTTTCTTTGCCTTTCAAACTATGTAGCCAAATTATAAACGCACGAAGATGTACTTCATATCTAGATCATAAAAACAATATTCAGTTATTTTGCTCCATTATTTGAGATAAAAAAAAAAAGAGTACATGCATGAAGCATAATGATTGCCGCTTGTTTTATATGTAAGAATTCAAGTACTCTGAAATAGAACATATAAACAAGATGACAATTACTATAATTTATACAGTTTGATTTAAATATATATGGATCATTTAGGTAAACAGTTGAAATATTGCCAACTTCTGAAGATAATAGACCGATGAAACTGAAAACTATATCAAAATGTAGTTTGAAAAATAAAATATACAATCAAGGAAGCAGTTAATATCAGTTATATATACTTATCGATCAAATTGAACCTTGATATGTTCTATATCACTTCCTGATATAAAGGACGACAATGGCGTCATCCATTAAGAGTCATATTGTTGATATAACTTCATGTGCTATTTGTCTAGAGAAACTTAACGTTCCAAAGTATCTACCTTGTTTACACACATTTTGTGAAAGTTGTCTACATACCTATATTTCTGCGGGAATTGAGAAAGAAAAAAAACAAAGCATTGAATGTCCGGTATGTAGGACAAGTGTACTTGCACCGATTATGAACTGTTCATCAGAGGAATGGGTCAGAGGATTGCCGCTGAATTTTCTCATTGTTG
The DNA here is from genome assembly GCF_036588685.1 of Mytilus trossulus. Lineage (NCBI taxonomy): Eukaryota > Metazoa > Mollusca > Bivalvia > Mytilida > Mytilidae > Mytilus > Mytilus trossulus. Next base: position 158,578 of record NW_026963372.1, read on the forward strand.
GACTTTTGGAAAAGGAAAAAGTACAAAATCCTCAAAAACAATGTATGGTATGTCAACGAATGGAAGTAAAATCGGACGCTAGTTTCGTTTGTATCGATTGCTCTGATTTGCTATGCCCGAGTTGCATAAAACACCATACTGCAAGTAAACTCTTATGCGATCACGAAATCCGACCCGTTGAAGAAGTCGTTTCTGACTTAAAATCCTTAAAAACATTCAAAAACAAGTGTACTGAACATAAAAGTAAAGAACTTGAGCTTTTTTGTAACGACCACGAAACTCCGTGTTGTTCTATGTGTGTAAGTATTAATCATCGTAAATGTGAGAAAGTCATAGCAATTGAAGATGCTGCCGCGAAGTTCTTAGCTTCAAATAAAGCTGATGATTTGAGAAACGAATTGAAGAAAGTTGATTGCGATGTGAAAGCTATTATTTCAAATCTCGACGTGCAAGGTGGAAAATTCCAATCACAGTTTAAGGACAAGCAAAGGGAACTTGACGAAAGTTTCAATAATCTTGTTACCATGATTTATAATCTGAAAGATAAGCGAACATCAGAAATGTTGAAACATTATAATGAAGCAAAAGAAGCAGTTGATTTTCTTAAATTGGGCTTCCAAAATTTTGATAAAAAAATTGAAAACGAACAGCAGTTACTTGCGACATGTGTGACAGAGGCGTCACAGACCCAAATTATGTTAGAGGTAATAAAAGTTAATAAGAATTTAGGTGGACATAAATCTTTAATAGCAAGTCAATCGGCAGCTATCAAAGAATACACCCTTTCGTTTAATAATAAATCAGACATAAGCAAACATTTAGAGAAGGCGTTTGAAGTTATCTTTGAACACTCAAAATCAAACATTACATTATCCTGTAATACTTGTATTTTAGCTGTAAATCGATTTGGAATTATACAGTCTCATTGGCAGTCAAAGGGAGTTGATGCAATATGCTTTTGTGTGTCTAAAGACATACAATTACACGGATTTCTGTCATATGGATGTAAAGACGGTCAGTCGATTTGCAAAGTTACCGCTACATTGAAAGAAAATACCAATGACATTATTGTAGTATCGAAAAACTTAGATAGTAAAGAAGCCGAATGTGGTTTGCTTAAAATTATGTTTCCTGGTCCAGTAAAACTGTCAAACAATACAAAGTATCATGTAGTGGTAGATATGGAAGGACAGGAGTATCAATATGGCGTGCAAGGAAAGTCTACAATAACTCAAAACGGAATTGTGTTTAATTTTGAGAAATCGCAATATTCGAAGTTTCCTTCTGACACAACTCAAGGACTGGTTCCAGGATTATTATTTAGTGTGACATAGTGTGAGACTATGTACTGGCATTGCACTTTTCAAGTAAAAAAACATTTCTAATAATAAAATAAGTGTTGCTTCTTGTATTTGCATGACTTCTCAGTAAAATGTCTCAGATACATAAAACTATAAAATATTGAGCAAACACGTGTTCAGTCATGGCTGTACTATTCTGCTTTCAATCAATACCATGAACTCATTTGAGAACATATTTTAACAAAACGTGACACATCTCTTTTTGAACAATATAACGACAAAAATTTGGTTAAACTATCAGCCATTATTACTTTGAGCAACTCTTTACTGTTTGTCTACGTTTTTATATTTCAAATGTGTTGGCCTTGTGCCAACCTGAAGAGACATTTTCAGAATGAGCAACTAGTACAGTAAAATGGTATTTTTAGTGTTTATGACTTGTTTAAGATGATGCTTTAAAATGCAAATATTGAAACATTCAGTATTTCCTGATTCACCTGCAAGCCTATGACAAACCCAAAAGTTTTATATATATGAGCGTCACTGATGAGTCTTATGTAGACGAAACGCGCGTCTGGCGTACTAAATTATAATCCTGGTACCTTTGATAACTAATTATTTAATTTTGTGTTCAGATTTACAAATAATTATTGTAAAAAGTAAGATATGGTATGATTGCCAATGAGACAACTCTCCAAAAAACATAAAGACATAACAGTTAGCAACTATAGATCATTGTACGTCTTCCGACAATAAGCAAAATACAAAGCAAGAGTTAAAAGGCCCCTCAATGATAAATGTAAATCAATACTTCGAATGGATATGGGAAATAGTCTGATTCATGTACAAATTAAACCAATGTTTTGTATACAGAAACAAACGACAACCACTATGCTTGCAGTCAATTCAGTACTTTTCTGTAGTTATTTTAGGCAATTCAATATTCGAACAGGTAAATACCAAATAGGGAAGATAGGATGAACCGTTCTTTATTGACTGTGAAGGAATTATCTAAACAGTGCTAAATTTATCACCATGAATACGTGGGCTATTTGAGAGAAATACTGTAAATTAATTAATGATTTATCGTTCAGTCTTTTAGATTAAAACAAGCATTCCAAATGGTTATTACATAATCCCCTACCATTTTACAATTTCATTTAGCTGTAATGGAACGAAATTCTAACTTGATCTATAACTTGTAAAGGTGAAACTACATAAAAATATCAAATCAAAATATTTATGCATGACGAAACTAGAGGCTCTTAAGAGCCTGTGTCGCTCACCTGGGTGTATGTGCATATTCAACAAAAGACACAGAGGGATTAATGACAAAATTGTGTTTTGGTGATGGTGATGTGTTTGTAGATCATACTTTACTGAACATTCTTGCTACTTACAATTATCTTCATTTTTAATGAACTTGGACCATTAGTTACAGAGGAAAATATTTTGTTAAAATTTACAAAAATTTACAAAATTTATGAAAATTATTAAAAATTGACTGTAAAGGGCTGTAACTCCTTAAGGGGTCAACTGACAATTTCTGTCATGTTGATTTATTTGTAGATCTTACTTTGTTGAACATTATTGCTGTTTACAATTTATCTACAATAATATTCAAAATAATAACCCAAACCGGCAAAAGTTCCTTAAAAATTACCAATTCAGGGACAGCAACACAACAACCGGTTGTCCGATTCGTCTGACAATTTTAGTTCAGATAGATCTTAACTTGATAAACAATTTAAATAAACTCATCATAGATACCAGGACTAAATTTAGTATATACGCCAGACGCGCGTTTCGTCTACAAAAGACTCATCAGTGACGCTCGAATCAAAAAAAGTTTAAAAGGCGAAATAAAGTACAAAATTGAGCAATGAGGACCAAAATTCCTAAAAGTTTTGCCAAATACAGCTTAGGTAATCTATGCCTGAGGTAGAAAATCCTTAGTTTTTCAAAGAATTCAAAAATTTGTTAACAGTAAATTTATAAATATAAACATATCAATGACAATTCATGTCAGCACAAAAAGTGCTGACTACTACCCCTTTGTCAGATTTGCTCTAAATGTTTCGGTTTCAGAGTTATAAGCCAAAATCTACATTTTACCCCCCATGTTCTATTTTTGGCCATGGCGGCCATACTGGTAGGTTGGCCGGGTCCCGCCACATTTTTTAATCTAGATATCCCAATGATGATTGTGGCCAAGTATTGTTAAAATTTGGCCCAGTAGTTACAGAGAAGATTTTTGTAAAAGTTAACGACGATGGACGCCAAGTGATGAGAAAAACTCACTTGGCCTTTTAGGCCAGGCGAGCTAAAACAAACTGTTGAAAACTGATTATTTAAGTGATTTTTCCATGACCAAAGACCAGAACTCTGCACAAAATTATCAGACTAAACAAAATTCCAACTTGATCTGTAACGTGTCATGAATAGATGAAAATATAGAGCAATTATCAAATCAATATCTTCGAGAATGACAAACAAACCTACCACTAAAATCTTGAAATAATTTACCAAAGAAAAGGGAAAAAAATGTCATTGTGTCCTTAAACTCTATAAAAAAAATCATTTCCCTTTGAACAGGATTATCAAAATTTCAATTCTAGGAAAAGGGATTACCTGAAGGAAGAGAAAAGCTTAAATCGTGAAAATTGAACATGACCCGTAACTTGTCATGTTCAATCAATAAACCAAATATCAAATCAATATCTTCAAGCATGATGAAAAACGTGCGAAAAAGGGAATTTAGGGGACTAATTAAATACTATTTCAGATCAAAGTCTGTTAATACTAGGGATCGTTTTACATTTGTTGCTGGATAAAAACTGATTTGTCGGACTGACAGATGGACAGACAGACGAACAGAGTGCAAGCCTCAAGTCCCCTCGTCGTCGCTGGGAGGGACTAATTAAATATTATTTCAGATCAAAGTCTTGTTTATACTAGTGGTCGTTTTACATTTGTTGCTGGATAAGACCCATTCAGAACTTATGACAGGAATGAATCGTATGTACACGTTTAATTTGCAATCGATGAATAAAGAGATAAATAGATATTCTAACTTGTCACAAACTTCATTCAACTGTTCCAAAGTCTGAGTTAGTATTTGATTTCATCAATAGTGATGAAATGAATATCAGTGTATGTTCACTTGTTTGTATTAATATATGTTTTGATTGAATGAAGCCATTTCACTTGATTTTCATTGTGTGTTTCTATGTTGTGATGTTTCAGTGGGAAGGTTGGTCTTAACACACCTAGGCCTGTCCTCAGTCAGGAACCTTATGATCGGGGAGTGTTTTTTGTCGATGTGGTTCATTATTGTTTCTTGTTTTTTTATATTTATAGATTAGATTGTTTTTTTCCCTGTTTGGGTGGTTTTACTTTAGTCATTTTGGGGGCTAAAATGTGACTTAAGGTGGTATGGGTGTCTTTCGCCATCTTGGATTGTAAAAAACAGAGAATCTAAGGTCCATATTTTCTATCAAGTTAGCAAAATTTGATGCAGGAATGCAATATTTAACGTGAATTTTCGTTTAAAAGAACAAATTTATAAGAATATAACTTAGAAATATTAAATTTTTAGAAGTGTAAATTATTTTTGGTTGTTTTTTTAATATTTTCAAATTGGCATTTTAAGGGGAGGTAACTCTAAAACAGTGCATTTTCTGAAGGACTCTATATGAAATTTTCCTATTTTGTCTTTTAGCCGGAAAAAACGTACGGTGACCCTATGTTTCCTTTTGATATTCTAAAAGCATTGTCTGAAAGCTATCTTTTTTTAATTTATTATACGAATCTATCATTTTGTTTAGTTTCTATTCACAAAATGGTGCTTTTTCCTGTATAATCCATACAAAATTTGTAATTTTGTCACAACCTGTAACTTGAGAAAATGCGCGGTGACCTATCATTTTTATAACATTTTTGAGCATGTATCAATAGATACTACAATTTGACAAAGTATGAACAAATTCTATCATTTTTATTTTAGACTCCTATACCACCTTAAGAAGAAAACCATATTCACCCATGATTAAATAGTAGTTTGACACTCTTAGCCAGAGTTTAAAGAGACTGATTAGCAAGGTACAATGTAAGTCACGCGAAACAAATACATTAATCAGAATTTGAGCAGATCATTAATTGTTGTACTCCTTCATGATGTAAATTGAAAGGTGACAATAACCAATTCTCAGGTGTTATCTATGACCTGGTTAGAGATCAAACCCATCATCATCCTGCAACTAGACAAGATAAGAGTATGCTGTCAGAAGAACACCCAAGGTTATATACTGTAAATCAAGATGCTTGCAAAGGTTTTACTACCTTAAATTTCTATAGGACTGGCTCCTCAACTAGAGACTCTCAAGAGCCTGAATCATTGTTCACCTGGGTTTTTTTTGCTTACATCTTTCATCAATGATGATTCTTGCTTTTCAAAAAATATTAATGAGTTGCTTAAAAATGCCACTAAAATGTTCATTGTATCTGTCGTATTTTCTTCAAACGCAAATAAATGCATTTTACCCATATTTTCCATATTTGCAATAGTGTCTGTTTCTTGACGTAAAAGGAAATAAAATAAAAGTTTAACTTCATACTAGATTCATTTGAGAAGATATTCAAAGTTAAAAAAACATAAACAACTGCTGTAAAATTTCCTTAAAACAGCCAATTTAGTGCCAGCATCCCAACAATGGGTTGTTTAAATCGTCTGATTAATTCAGGGCTGATAAATCTTGACCAATTGAACAATTTAACATCATGTCAGATTGCTATCAAAGCTTTAGTTTTAGAGATTTAACCCAAAAACTGCATTTGCCCTCTATGTTTTATGTTTAGCAATGGGGGCCATGCTTGTCGATGGATTAAAACAATTTATAAACAAGATACCTTTAAGAACTTTAAGTTTAAGTGTGAAGGTATTTGGCCCAGTAGTTTCAGAGGAGAAGATTTTTGAAAAAGTTTATGCAAAATTTCCTTAGAACTACTAATTTAGTGGCAGCAACCCATTAATGGGTTGTTCGATTTGTCTGAAAATTTCAGGGCTGATAGATCTAAACCAATTAAACAATTTTACAATTTGTCAGATTTTTTCTAAAAGCTTATTTAAAGTTTGAAGGTCTTTGTCCCAGTAGTTTCAGGAGAATTTTTTTCAACAGATGACAACAGACAACAAGTGATAGCATAAGCTCACATGTGGCCAATTTGGCCCAGGTGAGCTACAAAATGAAAAGAAACTCACATTTTGAATTTATACTGCATTACTGTCTCCAACATTTTCTAAAATTGCAAAAATGAATCTCAATCTTTTGTCCATTGTTCTGCACAGAAAATTATTCATAAAAAATAATTCAAATATTAAAAATTCATTGTTTTTATATATAAATTTACAAAAATATTCATAAAAATTCACAATATGTCTAACATTATGATTTTGATTTGAAGAAACTGTTAATAGATGGTTGCTTTTTATCCACTTTCTGTTTCTTTGCCTTGGCTGGAGTTTTTGAATTCTAGAAAAAATAAACACATATTCATTGAAGAAAGAAAGGCAATAATGTTTTGGAGTTACTAATGTTGCTAATTTTCATTTAAATCTAAAGGAATATGGAGTCTTATACCATAAATGCATTGCCATTTCATTATAAACTACAGACCATACTATTAGTTACATGGTGTGTTAGTGACCTAATACGATATATATAGGGTTAGTAAATTCCATATGGGGTGAGAGCTAACCTGTTCATCGAACTTATCTTACCAACTATCTTCACATGTGGTATTTTGACTAGTTGCCTATCACAGTGATCAAGTATTCAATATTTACTATTAAGATCCTACTTCCATGTGTTTATACATGAGAAACAAATGCCAATAATAACGAGAAAACAAATGCCAATAATAACGAGAAAACAAATGCCAACAATTATGAGCAAACAATTACCAACAATAACAATGTTTTATCTTTAAATATTTGTTTTCTGAATTTATTTCAATCATTCATTACATGTATCAATTTCTTCGTCTGTTGAATCCTTTCAGATTTCTTTTTTTTGTTTGAAAGGGAAGTAACTCTGTTACGCCAACAATAAAAACTTGTTAGCTTTAATTCTGTTTTATGAACTTATTTCAACCTTTCATCATCAATTTCTTTGACTGTTGAATCCTTTCAGATTTTCCCTCAACATCGTGCTGTTATTATAAAGGATTGTGGCATCTTTTTTTTTTTTGAAAGGGAAGTAACTCCTCACTAACCCCATATGGTAACTAACCATATATAGTATGGTAACTAACCCTATATTTTAGGACACCCTTTATCAAATAAACATAGTCACCATGTGTTGTCCTTTAACCAATCATATCTCTATAAATCTATAGGAGGTAAGATAAAATGCCTTATAAGCAAAAATGGAAGACAGTGAAATGATATCTACATTCTTTATCACATAGTACCACAGAGTATGACCCAAATAAGCAAAATAAGGCACATATGTTTTGTTAGGAGAGTTAAGTGATAAGTGGAAAGTTAAAGTCTGCTCAGAGAATCACAAATCTAATCTTATGTACTGCTTGTTGAAAACAAACTTATGACCTTTAAAAAATATCAGTGTATGTGATACTTACCATTTTTTCTTTATATGCCTTGAAAACCTGAAAATAAATTGGGAAAAAGTCATTGTATTAAATGTTTATAGAATAAATTATCCAAGAACTCAAATATACACGAAGAAAATATTTTGAACAAATAAAGATACTTTAATAATTCAAATTCACCATTGACTTTTGAATGGTATAACATAGAAAATGAAAAATGAAAGAAACTATATCTTTTTTTACTCATTTTCAACTGTTATGATGAAACATCATTGACAACATGTGAATTTACAAGGTTATTTTTTCACTGGCAAATCATAGTAATTCATTGCATTCAAGTTATAATTGAGAGATACATTCTCAGAAAATGATATTTCTTTTGAGTGGGAAGTTAAAATTTTTAAAGTTTAAAACAAAAACCATATGTTGTTTCAGTGTGACAAAAAACAGCAGTATTAGTTTTAAACATATACATACTTTTGGAGCATTTTCTCTATACTTTAAAGAAAAATAGAGATTTTTCTGTTGGTGATAAAGAAAAAATATCAACTAACTTATTAAAAATTTAATAGCCATTCTAATTATCACTTGGCTTTCGGGCTTGTTTTCAAGAAATTGAGAGAGGAGTCATTGTCTTATACACGATAACTTTTATGTTCTATATGTAGACAAGATTTCCATTTTGTTATCAATGTGTAGGAATATAAAAATAATACAATGTTTTATGATTTCATTTGAGACTAACCTTTCTCATAGCAGTAGACACAGCCGATTCCTGCAGTTCTTCCTCTGTCACCCATCGTAGAGGTTTGGTACTAGGGTGGTCTGTAACATCATCCATCTCCACTGCTATACTGTCTATAATGTAGGTCTGGTGGATATGTGAGAACAAGTGGACTACCTACAATTATATATTATAACCTTTTACAATATCACACTAAGTGAGCATAGTCATCATTCTATAACACTGTCTATTCTTAAGGATTGGTGGGTGGGTGTTGGAAATCAAATAGACAACAAAGAATTTTATAATTTTATCTTTAATAATGATACTCAACAATGTTAACTGTTTATTAGTCTAGTTGCAAAAGGTTTAAATTTCTACTTTATTAAAATTCACAGACAAAGTCCAAGACTGTTTTAACAACTGGTACTCAGGCCCTAGAATCCATTGTGGACAGGTAAAATTACTTTTTAAAACAATCATTAAAAACATTGTCAGATTATCCATTCAGAAATCAGTATCAACCAGTACAAGTTCTATTCTAGCAAATATTTATACAATGTTTTTTATTCATTACAGCAGTTAAGTAGTAATCTTGAAACATTGCTATACATAAGTTTAAGGTTTTTGGAAGGCAACATAATTATTGCTCTGAAAATCTCAAATCAAGGTTTAGGATGTAATTTTATATTCAATTTTCATAGTTATAACCTCAAACTGTTACAAACTTTGAACTTAAAACAAGTGGATTACCTCTCCAACATGACATGTGGATGTTAAAGTATCCACATGTAATCCACAGCTATCAATCAGTAACTGTTGAGGTGACAACTCTTCAGAACAATCTCCATCTATTTTTAGAGATGGGAATTCCCACAGACCTGCTAGCAATCCTACAAAACATATTTATTATACTGTAGCTTCATTATTATTTGTTGGACACCAATTTTCATGGATTGCATGGGTACAGATGAACCACACAACTAAATATTCAACAAATTACAAATTTTCTATAGACTTGTATACACACTGCGGCAAAACCACAAAATTTAATATCCACAAACATTTAAGTTTTCCCTAATCCACAAAAATTGGTACCCACGAAAATAAATGAATCCACAGTATTCAACACTGCAATTGAATCCATCAGTTATCATGTTATGGATGTACTGTTGTTGCAGAGAAAAATTTCCTTGAGCACTGCAACTTGAAAACAGGTATGTAAGGCCCAAAAAAAATAAATGTCTGTTTCCTGTTTCCCGACTGACCCTCACTCAAACCCCCCAACCCTAGATCTTTTTATTCAAATCGGGAAAAAAATTGTTTCCAGTACGAAAAAATTTGTTACCTGTCCAATCCAGATCCGTATCTTACTATGCCCAAACAATCAAAATGGCTGCTCCCAGCACAAATGTGCTACACTTAATGTTTATAAAATATCGGCACTGGGAGGATTATTCAAATAAAGCTTGTTTAAAGGGATTAAATCATTTTGAGGTACAGGACCTTAACCAAACATGACATTTAACCGACTGCAAATCTGACAGGGAATGCAAAAATTAAAAAAAAAATTTAAAAAAAATCCAAAAACAATCCTGACCTACCGACACTGATTTATTTGCCTTGGCAGCAGGAAACAGACTATATATATATTTTTTACCTTATGATGGCAAGTATTGCCTGTACACCTTATTTTTCTTTTTTTCATGCATACACATTGCATACATGTGATTCTTCTGGCGGGAGTTAAAATCTCCCTCTTTTCAGACCTTTTTCCGTGGTACGTCGATTAAAAGGTCGATAAAAAATCTCCAGTTATGAGGCCCAAACTCCAGCTGAAAATTTCCAAACCTCCAGTTGTAGCTTGACAACTCTGTCACATGTATAACATTGAAAAGTAGGCCAAGCACATAATTTGTTTAAGGATATTTCAAACTCTTAAATTGAAAGTTACACAATAGCAAATGTATTTTATAAATGACTCGTTTTTAATCCCATTCGTTGGTTTAAGAGATAGGATATATACACAAATAGGTAGAATATAATATATTAAAATCATGAATACTGCCACTTATAACTAGATATCATTGAGATAGGAGCAATCTCTGTGGGCCCCCTGTCAATAACGTGGGGTAAATAAGTTGTATGAATAATCTGATATGAAGCATTATTTGAAGTTATTACATAGTCTCATGTGTGATTTTATTCTTAGATTTTAAGTTAAAAATGATAAATATTCTTAGCTTACTCACCCTCTGGTGGTGGTTAAAATGGATGTCAAGTATAATATTTGAAATCATAACGGTTCTCAAGATATAGAGCGGACACGATCTTCACCACAGGACACCGGGTTGTCCTCTGAAACCAAAGTTTTTTTTACCTTGACCTTTGACCTAGGAAGTTGTACATACATCATGACACGCCCTCTGGTGGTGGTTAAAATGGATGTCAAGTATAAACTTTGAAATCATAACAGTTATCTAGATATGGAGCGGACACGATCTTCACCACAGGACACCGGGTTGTTAACTGAAACCAAAGTTTTTGACCTTGACCTTTGACCTAGGAAGTTGAACATACATCATGACACACTCTCTGGTGTTGGTTAAAATGGATGTCAAGTACAAACTTTGAAATCATAATGGTTCTCAAGATATAGAGCGGACACGGTCTTCACCAAAGGACACAGTGTTGTCAACTGAAACCAAAGTTTTTGACCTTGACCTTTAACCTAGGAAGTTGTACTTACATCATGACACACCCTCTGGTGTTGGTTAAAATGGATGTCAAGTATAAACTTTGAAATCATAACAGTTCTCAAGATATAGAGCGGACACGGTCTTCACCAAAGGACACAGGGTTGTCAACTGAAACCAAAGTTTTGACCTTGACCTTTGACCTAGGAAGTTGTACATACATCATGACACACCCTCTGGTGGTGGTTAAAATGGATGTCAAGTATAAACTTTGAAATCATAACAGTTATCTAGATATGGAGCGGACACGATCTTCACCACAGGACACCGGGTTGTTAACTGAAACCAAAGTTTTTGACCTTGACCTTTGACCTAGGAAGTTGAACATACATCATGACACACTCTCTGGTGTTGGTTAAAATGGATGTCAAGTACAAACTTTGAAATCATAATGGTTCTCAAGATATAGAGCGGACACGGTCTTCACCAAAGGACACAGTGTTGTCAACTGAAACCAAAGTTTTTGACCTTGACCTTTAACCTAGGAAGTTGTACTTACATCATGACACACCCTCTGGTGTTGGTTAAAATGGATGTCAAGTATAAACTTTGAATTCATAACGGTTCTCAAGATATAGAGCGGACACAAAGTTAAAGTGTTACGGACGGACTGACAGACTGAAAACTATAGGGCGACCCCCTAAGGCGGGGCCCTAATGAATCTTTAACATGTTTAAGTTTTACTTAAACACATTCAATGGAAAAACACTTAACTCTGCTTTGCACATTCCTTTTTTCATGTCCTTTTTTACTGTATATAAATACTTTATCCAATTATATCTCACCTTTTTCTGGTCTCTGTACAATACAATATAATGTCTCTGACTTGTTCTTCTTACAAACTATACACACTTTAGTCTGTTCCTCTCTAGCTGCTTTCTTCTTCCCTTTCCTGGGATAGTTCTGAACACCTAAACTATCAACAGACACATATTTAATCAATGCAGATATTTTTTTACTATCAATTCAGAAATTATTATGAGGATTTTTTCAATGCATATTACTGGGTGAGTTGTTGCAATAATAAGAACTCACATTCTGATATCTGATAAATATATCTGTATGCTGATTTTTCTGAAATCGCAATAATTAATCTCACATTTTTGTTTGAAATTTATAATCTGCAATAATAAATGCACACAATAATTTCTGAACTTACAGTATTTTGTTTGAACTCATATCTTAATTATTTATTCTAGGTTTTAAAAAAAAATATTTCTGAAATGCTCTTTCATGGGTATTTTCTCATCTTTGGACAAACTAATTGATAAGTTCGAAAATAACATCAAATATATAGGTTGAAGTCATGTGATCCATGAGTGTATATTGTTGTTTTTCCTGTTGCTCAATCTTAATTCCCTGTGTAGTATTTCAATATTTGGGTTTGTTTTAAACAGTTATTTTTTCAGTCATGCGGTTCTTATAACATTTCGCATATGAATATTTAATTCGAAAAAGTAGTTGTTTTTCATTTTGTTTATATCACAAGTCAATTAAAATAAGAAAAAAAATGGCACTTAATAAACTAGAGGCTCTTAAGAGCATGTGTCGCTCACCTTGGTGTATGTGCACATTAAACAAAGGAAACAGATGGATTCATGACAAAATTGTGTTTTGGTGGTGGTGATGTGTTTGTAGATCATACTTTACTGATCATTCTTGCTACTAACAATATTCTCTATCTGTAATGAACTTTAATGGAAATTGTTAAAAATTAACTATAAAGGGCAATTACTCCTTAAGGTAGCACAATACAAAGATTTTTTTACTTCCAATCACTAACCTTTGAAATGCTGTAACTTTCTTATGAATGCATAGAAAATAATATTAAAGAGGTATATATAGATAGATAAAATATTAATCTTTTAAATGAATGCAATATTTTTATTATGCAATCATTATGTAATCAATTATTATGTAATTAGCGGCAAAATCTGGGTAAGTTCACTCGAATGAATTTAGCTCTATCATCTCTTTAACTATACAGAAAATTTTAACGAAATCTTAACCACCACATCATGGGCTTCAAAAGGTGTGTCTCAGATTGTCTCTATGGTGTTCCATTCTCTTATAAATCTCTTATTAGTGTAAACATCCTAACCACATAAAAGATGATAATGTTAATTAGGTGTAAAACTTGTTCTATACATTCTATCTGAAATCTGAGACACCCTTTTGTAGATAATGGCCATAGGAACAACATATAATAAAATCAACCCTCTAGGGATACCTATGGCAGATTTTACAGTATTGTGTTCTGTCTCCTACTTTCATGTTGCTAACGTGACGGAGACAAAAATAAGTAACGTTAGCGACATTTGGACATGTAACATGAGCAACAACATCTTTAAAAGTTCAAATGTATGCACACAGTGATGTTTAATATATGCCTGAAGTAATAAAATTGTACAGTCTGGTTTAGAATTTCTAAATATACAGAATGTTATTTGCAGGTGTACTTTATATCAAATGAATACACATGAAACCAATTTGTAATAGTAACATTAGCAACATCTACTATCATGACATTACGTTTTGTTGCGAACGTCTTTTTGATGGACGGAATACATTTAAGGTCCTCTTGTAACGATATTACATACAACTAACCTTCTTTGCTACCCCATCATGTGAAGGAACTGACTCCGAATCTAATTTTGCAAAGGGCGATATCATAACTCCTATACAGGAGAGTTACAGATCTAAATATATGTTGCTCACGTGACACTGATTTGGACGGAAACCTCAAGTAGTAACGTTCGCAAAAAATAAAACAGCCAATGATATTGATTCCTCAAGTCCTTTGACCCCCTTACGTCATTCAAATTTAATATGATTGCTATTTTCAATTATTTATAAAACCCGGGATAAAAATAACTACAATTGCCTGTCTGAGAACCAACAAGAAAATTGCGATCGTGACATACCACAATGGACGGAAAAGACGTGACGTTAGCAACAATATTATTAAATTACCTTTTTTAGCCTTTACCAATAAAAATCTGCCTTAAAGTTATGATTAAAACACAAAAGAAGACTTTTTATTAAAATATAAGTCCATGTGATAAGGCTCAACTTATAAATAATACTTCAAAATTCCACTCCAAATAAGCTGGATGTCAGTAAAGTAGGTCATGATGTCTATTCCAAGTCCAATATTTTGAAATTGAAAACCCTCTAATTCTAACAAAAAACACAAGCACAGAGTAATTTTTATTTTTATTTACTCAGAAAGACACATTTTATTCAATAACATAATGCATTACTCCATTACACAGTCTGTTTCACAGTTTCAGCAATTGCTTTTTTGATGGATACAAAAAAACAATAATTCCTTCTTATTGTAAAATCTGCCCTATGCAGAAGCTAATTTCATTTGAAAGTGGAAATTTGGTGAAAAATATTTTAGACACAGTTAACCTTATAATTGGTTACATAATTGTTGCATAATACTAACATTGCATTAATTTGAAAGAATAATCTTTTAGCTATCCAAAACTACCACTTTTATAAATTTTCAAGCATTATTAAGAAAGTTACAGCATTTTAAAACTTGGGAGTTGGAGTTATGAAATCTTTGTATGACCTTAAGTGGTCAACTGTTAATTTTGGTCATCATGACTTATTTGTAGATCTTAATTTGCTGAACATTATTGCTGTTTACAGTTTATCTCTATCTATAATAGTAATCAAGATAATAACCAAAAACGGCTAAACTTCTTTAAAAATTACCAATTCAGGGACACCAACCCAACAACCAGTTTTCCAATTCATCTGAAAATTTCAGGGCAGATAGATATTTACTAGATAAACAAGTTAACACCTTGTAAGATTCGCTTTAAATGCTTTGGTTTCAGACTTATTAGCCAAAATATACATTTTACCCCTATTTTCTATTTTTACCCATGGCGGCCATCTTGATTAGTTGGTCAAATTTGGTACAGTAGTTTCAGAGGAGAAGATTTTTGTAAAAGATTGCAAAAATTTAGAAAAATTGTTAAAAAATGACTATTAAGGGCAATAAACTCCTTAAGGGGTCAATTGACCATTTTGATCATGTTGACTTATTTGTAGATCTTACTTTGCTGAACATTATTGCTGTTTACAGTTTATCTCTATCTATAATCATTTTTAAGATAACAACTGAAAACGGACAAAATTTCCTTAAAATTACCAATTCAGGGGCAGCAACCCAACAACACATTGTCCGATTCATTTGAAAATTTCAGGGCAGATAGGTCTTGACTTAATAAACAAATTTACCCATGTCAGATTTGCTCTAAATGCTTTGGTTTCAGAGTTATAAGCCAAAATATACATTTTACCCCATATGTTCTATTTTTAGCCATGGCGGCCATCTTGGATGGTTCGGTGGGTTACCGGACACAATTTTTAAAACAAAATACCCACATGATGATTGTGGCTTAGTTTGGTTAAATTTTGCCCAGTAGTTACAGAGGAGAAGATTTTAGTAAAAGTTAACGACGGACGACGACTGACGATGAGAAAAGCTCACTTGGCCCTTCGGGCCAGGTGAGCTACAAATGCTTAAACTCAATTCTGACTATGATTGTGTTTTTTACCTGCTATCCCACACCTCACTACTCTGAATACATAATGGACAACTGTCAATACCTGAAATATAATACAAATAGGTATATAAAGACATATATCATATTCAAATTAATTCCCTTAAAAAAAGAGCTGAAATGTAATCAAATGGTTCTTTGAAATCTCTTATTATTGGTGAATATATATTCTGCTTATAACTACAACTATTGTAAATAATGATTATCAGTATTGGTGTGAGCAAAGGCTCCATGTTGAAGGCCGTACTTAGACCTTTAATGGTTAATTTAAAAATTGTGATTTGGATGGAGAGTTGTCTCAATGGCATTCATATCACATATTTTTATATCTATTGTCAGAAAACTTGCATTGAAAAACAAAATTATTCCTAATTGAACTTTGAATTATAACAAGAGAAAATACTTATCAATGTTAAAAAATAAAATATAACAAACTAACAACATTCTATATCAGTGATGGTAGATTTCTTCTTATCCTTTGTCAACTCTTTTGTTTTCTCCTGTTTATTAAATTCTACCTGAAATCAAGTAATAGAACAATAAACATAAATATTTAAAAATGATCTAATTTGAAATATTCAACTATGTTTCATAATTTAGGGTTACACAAAAAGCTTCTAGAAAAATCTTTGAAGCATACATATAAATATATGGGTCAATTATTTTGTTCATCTTTTTCCATGACAATATATATAAATACTCATTTCAAAAAATAAGCATTGTACAAAGATCTAAAGTATTTGTCCATATTTATATATATATGGCTCTAGTTATTATATTTTTTTTTATTATTTATATGTTTTGGAGTTTAGTCCATTTGCTGTTGTCTGCTCTTTGGTCAAGTTGATGTCTCTTTAATATATTCCCCATTTCCTTCCTCAATTTTAACTCCAATGTTGCTTTTAAAAAAATATAAACTTCCCATTTATTGACAATACAGGCAATCCAAGAGTCAAGCAAAGTCATAGGCAGTTCTATGGGCAAAAGAAAAACAACTCAACAAAACTCCACACAGAACACTGAAGATTGAGCAACATGATTGATTGGTGTTTAATGCCACTGTCAGCACAATTGGCTATGCCATGGATAGTAATTTTTCATTGATGCAGGAAGCTGGAGTGCTAAAAAAGAACCAAAACCTTTGGTAGGAAAGCTGATAATTCTAGATAATTTTAAGACTGGAGTCAAGGCCAACTTGCTGCATGCCTGGTTTCAAAATCATAATCTCAGTGTTGACAGGCTATTGATACAGTAGTACCACTCTGAAACCAAAAACCCATGAGCAACCAACAATCCCTACAAAATCTGTGTTAAAATCATGTAACAAGTCAGTAATATGACAGTTGTTATCCATTCGTTTGATGTGTTTGAGCTTTTGATTTTGCAATTTTACTTTTTACCAAAAAGACAGTATGTGCTAGATAAACAAATGCTTGACAAAAAATAAAGACATATTTAAAGGAACAAAAAATTTAATATTCAATTTTAGAATATGAATATGTGACAATATAATTACCTCTTTGTTTGCCAACCATAAGCTTCTGACAGGACATATGACAATATTATTACCTCTTTGTTTGCCAAGCATAAGCTTCTGACAGGACATGTGTTGCAAGTTGGTGTCTTTGGTGTACAAACAGTAGCTCCTAACTCCATCATACCTTGATTAAAATCTCCTGCTTTATCTGGGTCTACAAGTGAATTAGCATGCTGCCTAAAGAATAAAAAAAGATATCCTTTTTGATTTTCAGGAGATATCATGCAACAGGTTTTGTGGATCTTTAAAGTAAACTAAGATTATTGGTGAGTATTTTTCATTTACATTAAGGGTATACGATACAGTTTTGATCCTGTATTTACAAGTTCATGAACATTTGCATATAGGCTATTTTTTAGCTGTTTAAATCAAATATGTAATAAAAAATATACCTTCATGTGCTACTTTTTGTGTAAAATGAGGTCGAAATTTTGTATATTTGCAAATTCAGATTTGTGGAGGTAATTTCTTTTTCGAAAGAAAGACATAACTTTCTTGTTATACAAAAATGTAAAAGATAAAAAACAAATTGTTTTTTTGTTAAATAATCGGTAATTTCTGTATTTTATAAATATCTTTAGAAAATATGCATTTTTTTATTCAGAAATGACTCATATTTATCAAATGTTAATGAATTGTGGAAAACACGTAATTTTTTACTGCATGTTTATCACAATTAAAAAAAATCCTCTATTTACAGTTTTATAAACTTTGGGTCACATAATCACCCTGCAAAATGAAACCCAATGACTTTTTGAAAAATAGGGGTCCATGAACTCGTTTTCAAATTAAATCAGTTTGAATGATAAAAATCAGTCGAAAAATGCATCTTTTCCCGATATGTCACAGTTTGACGTCGCGAAAATAACAAATTACGTTAGCAACTTCATAACCTTCCCTGTAACTGTATCGTATGCCCTTAACATCTAAACTGTGCATAAGTTTTGATATCAATGTTATAGATATGGATGGGAAAGGGTTAGGTACAATCTTTTACCCCGCTATATTCTTGTATGTGCCTGTCCCAGGTCAGGAGCCTAATTTAGTGATTGTGGTTTTGTGCTGTACATCATTTTTGTTTTTTGTTTATGATTTTGCACATATAAATTAGGTGAGAATTTTTATATTTAGAATTTTTAATTTAAAGCCTATCATAGCTTGCTATGTGCTTTGGGGTTAGCATATTGTTGGAAGCTGTATTGTGACCTATTGGTGCTAAATTTTACATTATTTGGTCTCTGGTGGAGAGATGTCTCATTAGCAATCATACGACATCTTCTTACTTTTATGTTTATACACCTGCATTCAAAATATAACTGACTTACTACAAGTGGTTTCCCTTAAAATGACCTTATCACAATTGTTACCAAATAAACAACTCAAAAGTTTTGCAGACGATGAACCATGACTGAGGGAAAGGGTCAAATCATCTCCATGTAAATGATGCTAATGCAACTACTAACTAACTATTGTTAACTTACCATATATTATAAGAGGTTTCACTTAAACTGATTGACACTCATTTGAGTTGTTTAATTATTGTTTATGTTCATGCCTTTTCAGTTTGTTGTGAGGTATGGGTTTAGCTGATTGTAGAAGACTGTACAGCGACCTAGTGTTGCTAGCATCTACTCTGGCAAAAAGTTGTCTCATTGGCATTCATATGACATTACCTTGTTCTATTACTATCTTAAATGTAAACATATCCTTGATGCCATTGTTAGCCTTGGTGCTGTCAGAAACAACTATCCTAAGTCTTGAGTCTGCATCTTTGACAAGAGGATATCATAAAATTATTTATTTTCCCCCTATACAAGTCTTTTAATTACAATAGTAAGAATATTTTAAGTTTTTTATAGTTTACAACCAGTTTATTTAGTTAACAGACAAATTTATACCATAGTTTATCTTGGACAGGTTGACTTGTACTATCGCCACCCATCTTTCTCATTCTACATAACACTCTGATAACATTACCATCTACTATTCCTGTGGCCTGAAGATAAAAACATATACATTGTACAATAGTGTAATAAAAAACCGGTAATTTTTAACTTTCTTTTGAAAAATTTCACATAAGATTTAAAATAATTTAATATAAACATCTTACACTAAAATGTTCTTTACTATATTTTTCAAGATTGACTTTTGATTTTACTTGCTGATATTTTCATTGTTTGCTGTTAGCTTTGATGTTGACACCATTGACAAGCTCTTATACAGTTGACAGTAATGATAGCTGACCTGTCCATAAGCTATAGAAGCAATAGCACCTGCTGTATACTTCCCCACACCTGGAAGGAGTTTTAATAATTCATCAGCTGTTTTGGGCATTTCTCCTTTCATTTCACTAACAACCTACAAATGAATGTTTTAATTTGTTAACAACTTTTATAAATATATCTTCGTAGTGCACACTCAGACTTTAGAATTATTCTTAAAATTACTTAAATTACTGTTTTCAATCTTCTTTTTTTTTCAAATGTCCTGCCCCACTTACACTATTTGTTTTGAATTAGTCATTGAATCATGGCCAGAACTGCATTTGGGCATATAATTATAAACAATCAGATTATAATCAACATATATGCTAAGTTTCAAGTTGATGTGACCATAATCTCATTGATCTAATTTAGAAAAAGTTTAAAAAGAACTATCTAAAATGCATGGGCTTCATAATATATATCATTACTTTATGTTTATTCTAGTTTGACCCCATCTAATTAACTGTAGGGGTGACCACCGAAGACAGCAGACAATCATTTAACCCTATGTTGACAATATAAAATACACAACGATCTTTTATATCTGGGCGTCACTGGTGAGTCTTGTGTTGACGAGGTGCGTTTTTGACGTATTGAATTTTAAACCCGATTCTTTTTGTTATCTATTAATCATGTGTTTCTTTGTCTAATATGTTCTCCTATTTATTTGTATTGTAGTCCTGTAATATTATGTTGTCATTTCAATGTTATATTAAACTTTGCCATTAAAGTGCGAGGTTTGGCATGCCACAAAACCAGGTTCAACCCACCATTTTTATTCCCCTTTAAAAATGTCCAGTACCAAGTCAGGAAGATGGCCATTGTTATATTATTGTTAGTTTCTGTGTGTGTTGCATATTAATGTTGTGTCGTTTGTTTTCTCTTATTTTTGAGATATTAAGATAAGATGTGGCACGGTACTTGTTTATCCCAAATTCATGTATTTGGTTTAGATGTTATGTTTGTTGTTCTCGTGGGATTTTGTCTGATGCTTGGTCCGTTTCTGTGTGTGTTGCGTTTCTGTGTTGTGTCGTTGTTCTCCTCTTATATTTAATGCGTTTCGCTCGGTTTTAGTTTGTTACCCCGATTTTGTTTTTGTCCATGGATTTACGAGTTTTGAACAGCGGTATACTACTGTTGCCTTTATTTTGTATGCATAACAATGAGATTTTATAGATCAAATCAGTCATTCAAATGATTTACCCTTGTTTCACTTTCAATGTTGACCTTTTTTCTTCTTTAAATAACTGACCATGTTAATTCATGCTTAACCTATCTCCAGCTAAGGTGTTCAACTGAAGATCACACGAATATGAACTCAGTGGAGTTGAATTATTCTCTTAAAGGGAATAATTGGTTAACAATGTTATTTTGATTATATTGACAAAATTGATCAAAACAATCTGCTAAAAGTGAATTATTATTTCACTTTCAATAATGATAATGTTATTTATACCTTGTAGCTTATACACCCTTTAACATGAGAATGCTTGAGTTTCCAAACAATTACATTTCAAGATTCTCTGAACTGATACCTTCTAGGGTCAAACTGTAATATAACACACATTTCATAAATTCACATCATAATGAACATATTTAGGTCCCTTTATAGCTTGCTGTTTGGTATAAGCCTAGGCCCCATGTTAAAGACCGTATTTGACCTATAATGGTTTACTTTTACAAATTGTGACTTGGAACTAGCTTTGTCTTATTGGCAATCAAATCACATCTTCTGATATCTATATATGTAGTAAGTTTTTAAGATTGATGTTTTACCTTTTGAGCACCTTCATACAATCTCCTTCCTCGTGAGTAGTATCCCAAACCTGACCAGGCTTCATTTACTTCCTAAAAAAGAGAAAAAAGAAACAATGCAAAAAGAGTATAATCTTAAATAACAAATGGTATGAAGGAAATCCCCAACTATTCTTGAAAAGATTTCATTTACGTTAAAGTTACTACAGTAGACTCCGGCCAATTGGATACCCAAAATGTCAGCTAAAAATATCCGATTATCCGATATATTCAATTAAACGATGAATGTAAATTCATTGAATATTCTGCAATAATAAGTAGATCTAATCCTGAGATGTTACTAACCCTATCAATTGCTTAATATGTGAAAGGGCTGGAGGATTGATGGAGTGATTTGTATCAGTTACATCCCCACAATGTTTGCGTAAAAATACATCAGCTGATTATGTAATGATTAAAGTTTGCACTTGAAGATTTTAAATCCTATATTTATTAAAATAAATCAAATGTCCTGAAATATTTATGAGAATTATTATCTTTCATCCATAGTGTGTCTTTATTTGTTTAGTAAACAAATTAATATCCATTATTTACATTTTCACACAGGTAAACTAATTTAGCTATAAATAGATCAAAACAGGTCTGTGTAGAATCTCTAATCTAAAATTGTATTTGTTATAATTTTATTTCTTTTAATAATCAAGTTTAAATTTATGAAAATAATCATTATTGATAAAATATAATTGCATAAAGTTTACGTTTTCTGAAGACTATTTAGTTTTAGGTCAATATGGCGTACATGACATGTGTTTACTTTTGCACTTATGAAAAAAATATTTGACTTGTCAAAGGGGATTTATATTTACATTGCAATAAATTATTCAGAAGGAGGTACATTCTGTTAAGATTATATTTCTGATTCTGTGAGCATTTAGAGTTTTATTAAATTCTCCCAACAGCAACGTACTGATCTTGTCAACTGAATCTTGTAAATTCTAACCATTTGAAGTATAAGGGCATCTAATTCACATGGCAAAGAAAGATGATAGATAAAGACAACAATTTATTAAGAAATAGTTCCTTTTTATTCAGTAAAAAACAAAATCTTCTTGTCTGCAAGATTGTAAATTCGCAACTTCCGGGACCATTTCCTGTCAGAAAAACGTTGAAAATATCCGATTGCGCAGGGATTTGAACAAATTTACCTGAATATTCTTATCCGATTTGCCGATATATTCTTTTATCATATATTCGATTACACGATGAAATTAACATTAAACATATAGGGAAGGGTTTGTTGTTTTGAAATAATATTACAATAGCCGATACATTCGTTTAGCTGATATCCAATAAGGTGGAGTCTACTGTAATATCACACTGCTGTTTAAAGATAAAAATTCTAATAATACTAATTATTCCATATTGATAAAATATTAGTAGGTTTTTCTAACTGAATGGGATTTTGAATAAATAAGCATATTCACCTGCGGAAAAAGGATATTCACCGCGCAAAACGTCGCGTGCTATTACGTGTATAATTTTGGTAAAAAAACGTTTTATGTACAATTGGTTTTGGTAAATATTTTCAATAACAGTAATTTCTCTCGGAATATGGAATAAAACATTTACTGTCTTTTGTTTCGGTAAATATGTGGTTTAATTGACTTTTGAAAAACTGATATTCACTTCGGCCGTTGGCCTCAGTGAATATCAGTTTTTCAAAAGTCAATAAAACCACACATTTACCTCACCAAAAGACAGTAATTGTATAATATTTTTTAACTTTAATAAAACTGCTAACCTCTTTTATGATAAATGAAACACTTCTAATGCATTGATGATCACCCCCAGGATTTTGGTGGGGATTGCGTTCCTTATTTATCTACATAGTATTTTGTAAACTGTTGTTTGTAATTTTTTTTTATTATAGCTATGCCATTATCAGTTTGTTATTGACTTATGAGTTCTATATCTTCTGTCTTTACCTAACTTATCATACTAGTATTTATAAGTTAAATACCTCACATAACAAATGTATGACTAATGTACACTCATAATAAAACATACCTCCAATGTTGCTTTTGATAAATCTTGAAGTGTTGGCCATTTCTAAAAAAAACACCAAATTATAAAATATAGATCGAACATGGTGACATATAGTATCACTTTTGAAACATGAATAACCTTTATCAAAGAAGGTACACAATGAAAGCTGAACATATGTAGGTTATTTTCAATGATTAAGCTATAATAAACTAGACCTAATCACAAACTAATACATTGTTGACGCTTTTAACACCGAAAACAGCATACCTATGTCTCGCTTTTTGACTCTGTTAAGGCAAGACAATAAAAATGAGGCGCATATTATGAAGATTTTGTAAAATTATTGATAATCCGGGGCCGTCAAGATTGAACCAAGTAAACATTTATAGTGGCAATATTAGTTCCTGTACTATAAAGTATAGCTTTTCCTCATTGTTGATGGCCATACTATGACCTGTGATTGCCCAAATTTAAATTATATAATTTTATAGTTTTCTCATCTGCAATCATACCACTACTACTTTTTTAAAATCCATATGCATTGAATGTATGTCTCTAGATTCATGTCAACAATTATTCAATTTTTATACAATATATCTATTTAAAGATATAAGTTAAACTTCACATAGAATCAAGGAGCAAAGAATAAGTGATTATATCCAAGATATAAATTGTTTACCTTAATTTATGAGAATAACCTTAACAAACCTGCATCCATTTGTTGTAATAACTTATCACCGTGGCAACTTGTGTCTGCTGTAACATCACTTCAGATACCCATACTGAATAAATAATGAATAGCCTTACAAAATAACATTAATTGTAAAATATACAAATATCTAAGACTTAAGTGCAAAAAGGGATATGCAATTTAAACAACCTAGACAGATAGACTATATCTATAGACAGATTATTTGTATATTCATGGGTAGACAAAGATCTAGAGCAATAGTGAATACCAAATAACATAATCACATTAAAAACTTTATGAAGCTAGCTTTATTCCCCCAAACATCTTTGGCCACTTTTAATGAACCAGTGTGATTCATGATCACCTAAAAATTACCTGCATATGCTCTCTGGTTGATATCAGGATTAGCAATCTGAAAAAAATAATAACATAAAGATGTTAAAATAATTGAAATCATTGACGCTTCATAAAATTTTAATTCAGCATTATCTATCAACAATGCCAGTTTCCCTTTAGATACTGAAACCTTAACTAATGTTAAAGTTAACTCAGAAGGTCAGAAAAGATGCTGTTCAATATTTCTGCAATTTTGTCAAAGAAATAGTTTCTTTTAAATGGTATTAACATGGTTAACTTTGTGTGTGACGCAATAATTCTTATTTCCATTATACACATTCAAAGTGAACAACTATCCTTAAAATAGTGAAATTCCTCATAACTCCATACATTATCTTGAATCTTTAAGTACTGTGAGTACTCTAAATCAGTACTTTATGTCTATAGTGTTGTTGTAAGCTGTTTATTTTGCTTTGTATCTATCTGATGATTCAAGTCCATTTCAACTATTCTTTTATAGTTGGGTTTTATAGTGTGCTGTTAAACTACTGTACCAGTTAGGGGAGGGTTAGGCATCTACAAATATGTTGAATCATGCCACATACTATATGTGTGTGGCTTTAGTCAGGGGCATCTGTTTGGGTGTTTCAGTTTGTATTTGAAACTGTTTTTTTTTTTTTATATAGATCTGTTTTTTGTTCAACGTTTTGCATAGTTTGTTTTGGGGTTGTTACTGAGAAACCACTGTCCCAGGTTAGGGTCTGGCTAGGTACCCTCTATCAGGTTTAACCGTGTCTCATTCTATATTTGCATATGTCAGGAGCCTGTAATTCAGTGGATGTTTTTGAATTGTTTTACATGTTATGTCAAGGCCTTTTGTAGCTTGCTATGTGTTTTGAGTTTGCTCCATGTTGTGAGCTGTACAGTGACATATAGTCATTTAGTCTTTAGTTATCAATTGTCTAATTGTTAATCATACCACATCTTCTTATTTTACACAGAATATATACTTATCACAATTTTGTACATGTAGCTTAAAGACCCATTGGTGGCCTACGGCTGTTGTGTGCTCTATGACTATGGTCTGTTTGCTGTCTCTTTGACACATTCCCAAGTTCCATTCTCAATTTTAAAATTACTCTAGTTACCTGTCTTCTCCATGGTAAATCTCTTTTATTTTCACTGTACCATTTCAACAATAATTCTCTGAATTCTTTAACTTCTTGAGAAGAGAAATCATGTATAGATTCTGTTCCTGAATAATAAAGAAAGAAATACATGAAATATATCATCAAATTAAATTCTGATGTTTTCATGCTTTTGGTTTTTACATTTCTTTTTATAAATCTGAGCGATACATTTGCTTTTAATATTCAATGTTATTTGTGATGTTATTTATATGTGAATTCCATGTCAGATCGTTTGTAATGGTTACGCCAAGATATGTTGCTTTGTTGGTTTTAATATATGATCATGTACATCTGGGCTCACACTACTTCAGAATTATCATGATTATAGGGAGAAGTGACTTCTCTTTTTGAAACTGATAGGGAGAAGTGGTGAGATTTGAAAGAGAAGTGCTCATTCGCATGGTGCGCTACAATGTTTGGATTTTACTATAGTATAAAGGGTCATATGTAAATAATGTTCTTTTTATATTGTTCAATTCATATCTGAGTGTACAATTAAAGTAACATTTCAAATTAAAAGTTGTTAAGTTTTACTAAGGTTCTTGTGAGAAACTTCCAACTAAATATTTAATATCTAGCACTAAAAAAAATATTTTTTTATTTTAAAAAATGTAAAGAATTATAATATATCAATTACCATGATTACAATTTAATTCAAAACTATCTTATGTATGAAATTCAGTGTTTCTCATAAAAAAATATAAAAGTTATTAAGCTTGGCCATAACATATTGATAATATTGTAAGAGTCTCAGAGTTAAGCAAATTTAATCAATAGTTTGAAACAATCCATAAAAAATATAGGGAATTATATACACCAATCAATTAGATGTAACCAAAAAGTCTCTTAATTCGTGTGGAATACGCAATTTTTCCCTTTGGGGTCAATTTTCTTCTGTCAGCTGTTCCATCCGTGTGTCCGTAGTAATTACTGTAAAAGTACGGATTTCGTTCATAGCTGGTCCGGTCCAGATCCATAGTTTAGATAATGGTCAATGGCAGATTAATGCAAGAAAATTTACAAAAATAAACGATGTTTGACAAGTTATTTGGAAAGAAACATGACGTTTTTAAAGCAATAAATGGATTAAAAATTTACTAGAGGCAACTTTTATCACGTTAAAATGAAGTAACAAACTTATTTTGCCGCCGGAATTTAGGTTGATGCATGTTTTTGAGTAACAAGCAGCGGAACTTGCAAAAATGCACGAAGTGATAAAAAGTTGTATTTTTATCAAATAACCTGCTACACACTGTATATTCAATGCTTCAACCTCTTTTCTTAAGATAATAAATCTATTATGTATTAAATTCTTTACATCAACTTGGTAAAAATTGAAAATGTCCGTTGAAGGAAGCGAATGAAAGCGAGTATCGTCAAGAACAGGGCGACTTGTTTTCGCTTTTGGGGGTGACGGTTGGGAAAGTGACTTCTTGGCCCAAGACTACTGGTAGCTTGAGCCCTGGTACATGTAGTGTGTATTCAAAGATAATGAATTAAAGCTTACTTATTGTGTGGATGATTTCACATCTGTCAAAGTTAAAAGACATTGGCCATTATCATGATTATTGCTCCCATTGTTCCAATTCATGTACATTTGTAAGTCTGATCCAAGGTAGTCCCAGATTACTCTGACGTCCAATGAGATTACTAGAATGTCCAACGGCTGTTTTGCCAGACAAGCTGGTGCTGAGGCACGTTAGAGTCCATCCAATATCATAGTATTTCTTACAATGGTTTTGAAAAGGGTATGTGTAATTTTTTTCTTAGATGTGAGACAAAACTTACATAAATGAAGAGATAAATGTCAAATGAACAATTCAAGGCGATTAATATTCTTCCAAAGCTGTCAGTCAGCCCCAGAAGCAACAAAGCAGTTCATCCATTTTGAACAGGCAATGGACCATTATATTGTTGGTTTTCCCGCTCAAATGGTTAATTTTACACTAATAATTTTGGGGCCCTTTATACCTTATTGTAAGGTGTGAGCCAAGGCTTTGTTTTGCAGACCGTACATTGACCTATAATGATTTACTTTTATAAATTGTTCTTTGGACAATGTTGGATGGAGAGTTGTCTCATTGGCACCCACACCATATCTTCCTGTATCAAACTATCCACTTTTTATATGGGACGTCTAAGAGTTATCTCAGACTAGATTAAAGGGTGTGACAATCACAATTATCAGTAAGTGATGTTATTCTTAAATACACAGAGGTGTCATCTGCAGAATCTGGTCTATGGGCGAAAAAACTCAGGGCAAACGTACCTAGGGTGAATGGACCCGATACATCTTCTACAAAGGGGCGCACATTACCTCTGAGGTGGTCTGGCATGTCACTTATGTAAATTAGGAAAAGACATGGGCCAAGATTTGATGAAAGCCTAACAGTACAGGTCAGCTGTCTGATGTGCGACTGTCAACTACCACTTTTTTTTCAAAATTGTTCTTACGCCAGAAACAAATTTGGCTTATCTAGATCTGAGTAAACAGAATGTCAGAACTTTGATTTGTAACCATGTGCTAAATCCAAATAGGACTGTGAATAATTGGTTGGCACTTGTCTACACAGAGATAAAACAATGTGAAATTATGTGATAGTCAGATTTCATTTCATATGAATTTGTTCTATGCATGCTTTTTCAGTGGAATTGTTTAAAGATAATCTTCTTCTTCCAAATCTTCACATCCTTTGTAGGACAACCACACCATTAAGGCATGTAGAACAAAACCCACCATCATACAAGTAGGGATATATGTCAGGGGACTTACTGAAATAAGTGATTTTTTAATCACTTATTTGAGTAGCAAATTTGAGGTTTTGTCACAAATTGGGATTTTGTAGTTTTTTCAAAATTTTAAACACATAGGTTTAAATAACATCTTTTAATTAGTAAAATTGAAAAAAATGAACTTTTTGCTTCTTCTAAGTAGCAAGGTTTATGCCTTTGGTGCTATCATTTACCTGAAAATTCTATTTTAGTTGAAAAATGCTATAATAATGGCTTTACATAATGAACTGATACTTTCTTAAAAGATTTTTCACAGCAGTGGGAGTATTTTTCCTGTGAAGTTCAAGGTCTCATCTTTCAGATTATGTAATAAAATTCTACTGTTCGCAATAAAAATTTCACTGTTTGGGGGTGACGAAATTAGTGGGGGTCATATATTAAAAGAATGATACTTAAAGAAGTGATTTTTGGGAAGGAAACTGTAGTCGGATACGTAAACAAGTGATTTTGATGTCATTATCCTAGATAATTCAGTACAAGGTCATCACCTGACATGACCTGGTCATCCTAGACAACACAGAGGTTGGTTCTGATAAGTTAAGAAACATAATTAGTCCCTGGATCATTAGTATTCTATAATTAAAGCTACATTAATATCAAATCACTTCTTCTAGTGATTAATTTGTACTACATGTACTTGAATAGGTGATTATTAAAGAAAGACAACTCCAACTTCCAACCTTTATGGAAATAATGTTACTTGAATCACTATCAGTGATTAAGAAAATCACTTATTTAAGTAAGTCCCCTGACTGATGTACACTATTTTTTGAATAATTTTATCCTCAACCAATATATACAGGATCACTTTTGTAGTTGCACATATATCTTTTTGTTTGTATTCTTAGTTGCGTTTAAAATTGTAAGGCTAGTTACCGGACATATATACAAGGGGATTATATATGTTTAAGTAGTAAAATAGTTCATTCTTAAAAGATAAATGTTGTAAAATGAGTTACTTCAATCACGTTCGCACTGGGAAAAAGAATAATAGACTTGCAGCAGTAAAATGTAAAATAGTTTGCCTTTCATAATATGGACTAAGGATCTAAAAGCTAAAAACACTTTATTTCCTTTTCATTAACATAAAATTGAATAAGACATTCATATTGACTAAAAACTTAATCCTCGCATAGAAATTGTCGTTTCACATCATAAAATCTAAAAAAGATTTTTAAGATTTTGTTGAATCTATATATTTGCACTTTGTGCAACGTTTATGATCTACAGTACAGTTCAAGAGTACCAACTCTCCCACACCCTACACCGAGGAAAATGTCGGAGCCACTCCGACAAACTCCGATATTCCTCCCAAAATGTTGGGAGGAATTTGGGAGTAATCTCTCCCAAAATCAGGTAAATGTTTATTGTGATAACGAGCTCACTCTCTACACCGAGGAATTAATTGCCCTTATCCTACTTTGATCTATACCGGCACAAGACTGAATGGGTAATTGGATTACCTGACAGGTAAAGGTTGAAGTAATAAAGAGTTATATTTCCGGTCTACTGTACCAGTTTAAGCAGTGATCAGGAAGGACGTGCGCCCTGCGCCTACAGTGCATATTCACCAGAAATGGCGCATAGAGTGACAAATGTAAGCGCCCACGTGGCGCACGATATTTTTCACATCGTTTCGAAACGTTTAGATATCGTCAAATAGTTTTCCGATCGTGTTCCGTGCCGCCATGTGTGTGTACACAACTGTATAATGTTCCTCCAATCATAGGAGCACCTATATATTTTAGGACGTCTCGGGTGTTTTCTTATGGTAATAGAACCATGCGGTTTAACGTCTGGGGTGTTTTCCTATGGTAATAATAGACCATGCGGTTTAACTGATAACCCCAAAAAACGCAATTAACCATCATTCATGATATAATTTTTTATAAACAACTTTACATTTGTGAAATTTGGCTATTACAGTTGAGATTTAACTCTAATAATAATCTTTTAATTTAGTTTAGCTTGCTATTATTTCGAGTGAAAACCCCTGAAGCCTTTTTATGAATATAGTTTTTGTCTCCATAAAAGGCGCTTAACTGTCCTTGTCATTTTTTGGTCTTTGGCTCGTTTTGACATTTTGTAAACATGACTTCAGCGAATTATTGTTTTGTTCTATCAATTAATGGTACTCTCTACTGTTATTCTTGTCATCTTGATGAAGTAATAATAATAATACAAGAAATGCAGAGAACGTTCCTGAAATGACCTCTAATACGGAACGTCTGGAATGAGTATGGTATCGACGAAGACCCAAATTTAATGTTAAAAAAAACATGAACATGAACAAGCCAAGGCAACAGTAACAGTTTAAACATTGTAAATAAAGGTTTATCTTTAATATTGTCCGTTTTGGAAGAAGTAAATTGTATATTCATTGGAATTACAGAATCACAGGAACAATATTATTTAAAATCATAAAGGTAAACTTGTACCAACACCTCTTTTCCAAAACATGAGAAAATAATGATACTTTTTATTTTTTATAAGTCAATTCGAATGGCCCACTCATTTGACAACATGGCCCATTATCTTTTAAAATGGCCCATTGAATTTATTTTTGAGGGGCCCTGGGCCCATAGTGAAAAAAACCTTCCAGATCACTGGTTTAAGTGTCAAACAGGTGTATAATTTTAAATGTCTTTTATACTAATTAAATTTCATTTGTGGTAATAAAAACTAAAGTCAAAATATTTTCGTATTTTTTGTCAGCCCATCTAAAAATATCTTAACCTTAATGTACTTGCTTTAAAAAAAAAAACGATTATAAAATATAGCGGAATATGTGAAAAACAAAATATTCTACTTCAAAGTTAAAGTCTTTATTTAAAAATTATAAGTCTAAAAGTTTTATATATGCAAGTAAAAAGGAAAATTTATTCACCATTCATTAGACAAAATGATTGCCCCGTATTAATTGTGTAAATCTACGGCATTTTCTTTTTACGATTATCTAATTGCTGGAATGAATAAAAGATTTAAAAGCAAAATGTTGTTGTTAATTCTTTCAATTGTATTTAAGTTTTATAAAAAATGAAAACTACTTAATTTTGACCTCGATGTCTTCACCAGTAAATTAATATTTTATTTACAAAATGAGCATACTTGTGTAAAAATAACCTGTAACTTTCGCTAAATTAATCTGAGCAGTTAAATAAAATTACGTGTTTGAAAGTTTTGTATATTCAAGTTAAAAGGAAAATATTATTCACCGTTCGTTATGCTTAACAATTACGGCATTTTCGTTTTACGATTTGTTGGCAGTACAGCAGAATAATAATACATTTCCGTTACAACAGGAATACTTCCAGCTGCATTAATTCGTCTTTGTTTAATATTAACTTTCGCACAATGAATGTAAATTTGTGTATTTTCAACAAAAGATTTTAAAAACAATTATTTGCCGTGCGAAGACAATTCCACGATACACATCTCAGTTATCAACAGTTTGGGTTGAACTTGAACTTGACTTACTTAACAATGTTAAATGCTAAAAATAGTTAACATCAATGTTATCCACAGCACGAGTTTTTTAAAGGGCGGGAAAAAATATCGCGTACTAGTAAACTCAGGTGACCTTTCTGGCCGACCGTGGGAAAGTCCATTCAAGGTTTCTAAAGTTGCAGAACGACATTTTTGTGCAATCGTATTGAGGCTCCAGAAGGTCCTTTTACAATTGATTTATCGGGAAAATATAATTCTTATCCGAATAAACGTGAACACATTTTTAACTATTTGAATTTTAATGTTTCATCTTTCAAAAAAGAAAGTACATTAGTTATATGTCCATGGTCAATAAATAGATTTACAGTTGGTGATGTATTAATTGAAATTATGATGGAAATTGTACGGGGTGACTGATTGTATTCAAATGACAATAATCATGATAATACGATAAAGAAATGCCAATTGTGGGCGGTTGGGAAATTTTGAAAATAAAATGATGACTGATTTAACTGGAATAGAATATTATGATGGGCAATTATGAGGTTTGATAAATTTTATTAATTATTAAAGGATTAGTGACCTATCGGATAGCGATAAGCGGATTACTTATCATCACAACTTTTAACATCTTTTGTAAACGTAAAATGATTGAGCGTCATAAACTTGTCAAACACCGGTAGAATTATAGTACATTTATAATATAATTAATGTGAAAATATTTTTCACTTTCCAAATTCAAATGACGAAATTGATATAAATACTTTCGTCAATTTGAAAACCGTTCCGTAAAATGCGAAAATGACGAGCACTATCAATATCACTTGAAATTATTTCCTTTGTCAACAGAGTTGTCATTTAACAGTTTCTCTTCGTAATTTGAATTATTCAAGTCTGTATAAATGTACCGAGGTGGTGAAACATCATATTTTACATTGCTCAATAAATTAAGTTTACTTGATAATCCGATGAATCGGGTTACCGAAAAAAAACATGATTTTATTAGCCAGTTGATTTTTTAATAATGAACAATTAATGCGCTGATATTGCTTATTGAATAAGTTATAAAAGAAACTAATTGTGGCAAAATCGTCCTTGCTGAAAGAACACAATGTATGACCTGACTGGACTGTAATAGAAACACAAAATAACAATTTTCTTCATACTTTTTCGTATGTACGTTCTATTTTAAAGATAACGGCATAAGACACAAATATAAAAGATAATAATTATCTTATTCTAAATGATATTGTCACATCTTTATCTGTCAAAGAAAGGAAAACATTTGTTCAATTTATAATACCGTGATTTTAAAGCACACCTGTGCAACCAAGATCGATTAAATGTTCAAAGGTAAATTATCTGGGTAATCCAATTATGTTGTCACGCGTCGTTAATTTGAAGTACATCCGATGGGCAATAAACCAATTAACAGCCACGTGGTGTTGGGAGAGAATCTTTGGAGGATTTTAGGAGTGAAATCCGCGGTACTCGGTGTGATTCCGAGAAAATCGGAAATCGGAGAAAAAAGTTATCGAATCGATATTTTTGAACAGTACTGTAGGCTGGCACTGTCAATGTAATGGCAATTGTCGTATGTTTATTTACATAGTTCTAAAACTTGTCTCAAGACAGTCAACCACCAGATTCACCAACATGACCAATTCACTACAATATCAAACTTTCACACTAGAACAGATTATTTAAGTACAGCCTTTTTTCTATACACAGTTGTACTCTGGTGTCTGGAATTCGCTCCCACAAAAACATCAAAGTCAGTATATTTAGTCATGATTGGGACAGGACCTTTAACGGGACTCAGTGATAAGGTGTTTTTAAACTCAGGATTTCTGGATTGACCCTTTCGGGCTTTGGGAATTCTTTTTTTTGGAATTTCAAAACCTTGGGATTTCGTTTTTTTAAGCCTGGGATTTCAGGATAAGGACCACTCCTAACACACCCTCCCTACAGAGGGATAATTTTAAATAGGATTATCCCTCTATACAGATATAATCGGTATGCTACTGTTGTCTCAAGATACATTAATCACCACACAGGGGGTTTGTTCCCAACCTGAGTGATGAAGTTATGAAAGCAAGCTAAAAAAAATTACATAAACATTATACAAATGTAAACCAATTTACTACAATATTTGTCTAATTAAGTTTCTTGAGTCAAATCTTTTAACCTAGAGTACCATTTTGATGTATTTTCCTTTTAACCATGATCACAAACAAATTTTGAAGTCGGCGGGAAAGGAGGGGAATCATTGACATAGGGGAAGGACACGTTATTATTCGTTGCAGAAACGGTGAACATAATTTGTAATTTACTTTCTCCTTTGTTGGAGCACTATAAAATAATATTACGATGGGAAGGTCTCCAGATTAAGTTTTGTATAAGGTTTATTTTCATTTTTAATTTGTCTTTTCTCTAGACGAATTATTCACAATGACATTTAAGATAATATGAACGGATTAAGCACTTGGTTACAAATCAAAGTTATATATGACGTTCTGTTTACTTGACAGATAAGCCATTTTAGGGCTATGAACAATTTAGAAACAAAATGAGAATGATTGTTTGATTACCAAAACATTGTATCAATTACATTTTAAAGAAAGATGTACAATTCACTGCAAATTTAATAAAGATTCAAGAGATAATTCCTATTTTACATATCAGTATAAATGTCTAATAAAAAACAGTATCTTTCATTGTGTATAATATTATTTTTGTACAATAATAATTGACAAAAATACTGTACTCTTAAAGGGGCACTTGCTACGAGATATATAAAAAATCTAATATATTAAATATTTTTGCTCAATCATTAATGAAATGGAAATAGTGAAATAATAATTCGCTTTTGGCAGCCAGCTATAGCTAGTATATGGTTCAATTTTGTCAAAATAAGCTAAAAAATATTGATTACGAATTATTTATATATGACTTGCAAGTGAATAATTCGAACATTGTATTATATGTCTTTGATACTAGTAATTGATCTTAATTTGAATTAATAAGGTCACACAAGTATACTGTTTTACATTTGCGTCAACCAAATGTGTTCGTACAATAGGGTTGTGAAATCATATATCAGCGGTTTCAGATCAACAATCCAGAACGATGGCTAAAAATAGAACATAGGGGTAAATCGGGGTAAAATTCAGTTTTTTGGCGGTGACCTATAGTTGTTAATGTCTGTGTCATTTTGTGGATAGTAACGTTGTCTCATTGACAATCATACCACATCTTCTTTTTTATATCATAAATCAAAAACCAAAGCATTTAGAGCAAATCTGACATGGGGTAAAAAAATTAGCAGGTCAAGATCTATCTGGCCTGAAATTTTCAGATGAATTAGACAATCCGTTGTTAGATTGCTGGCCCTAAATTGGTAATTTTAAGGAAATTTTGCTGTTTTTGGTTATTGTCTTGTAAACAGCAATATTGTTTAGCAAAGTAAGATTTACAAATAAGTCAACATGATCAAAATAGTCAGTTGACCCCTTTAGGATTTATTGCTCTTTATATTCAATTATTAACCAATTTTCGTAAATCTAAGTAATCTTTAAAAAAAAAATGTTCTCCTCTTAAACCACTAGACTAAATTAAAACAAATTTGGCCACCTTCATCATTGGGGTATCTCGTTTGAAAAATGTGTCCAGGGACCCGGCAAACCAACCAAGATTGCCGCAATGGCCAAACAAAGAATATAAGGGTAAAATGCATTTTTTGGCTAATAACTCAAAAACCAAAGCATTCATAATTTGGTGACTATGTGGAACGCACCTATCCCATCGAATTGGAGATAAAGGGCTACAGATACAGTTAAGTCGGCTTATGCTCTTAATGTTTGATGAACTTGACTTTACATCTGGAATCAATGCCAACATTTTGTCATAAAATGTATCAAAATACTCTTCTCGGATTTAATGTTAATATATGTAGAGATATTGGTATTTTCGTTTTACCTTTAGTCCTTAAAGGCAAGTGAAAGAAGACTGTTTAAATGCAATTTACCTGTTTCACAGAGTATACCAGTAAATCCAGAAACACAATTACATCGCCATGTTGACAAGCCATCTAAATCTTGGCATGTACCGTTATGAAGACAATCTTTCCCATCACACTCGTTCACCACTTAGTGAAAAAAGTCATTCAACAGTCATGAAATTTAGTCTGTTGCAATATTGGAACTGTTTTTGTGTACATCTAAACATTCTTAAATCTAATAAGGTAATGCATTTGTGTTTCTATAGACCGACGTTTGCTTTTTCATCGATTTCGTTATACCATTTAACTGTTGGTTTGTTTGGACTCTCGTATCTTTTTTTATTATGATTTTGTAGGTAGGAGGTAAGATAACAAAATGTTTTATTGTCATTCAATTACTTGCACTATAAGATGAATTTAAAAAATGTTCAACACCAGCAATTTCTATGATACTTGTAATTAGAAAGGGAACATATTATTTTATAATACTTCACGATAAAATGCCATATTTTGATTGGCTAATACGAGGGTGTTAATTTACTCTAGCACATAGCTGAACGGGTGACATTTTTATTATGTCATCCTCTCGTACAGAGATTGATTGTTCTGTACGTGACGGCATGGAAAATTCTTTTAAATACAATTCATCTGTACAATAAAATAATGATAGGACATTCAGTATAATAAATTGAATAACACATAGCTGAGAGGGTGTAGAGCAGATTGGTACCCCTTGAAAAAAGCATATATGTTTTCTTGGGGTAACAATCTGCTCTATCACCCTCTCAGCTATGTGTTAATTTTTATAGTGACTAGAACACACCCGCGAAATCGCGGGCGTTCAGAGCGTTGTTTAAAGTATGTAAAGTGTTGGAAGAATTTTGTAAAATATTGAATGACTGGAGAATTTCAGCAAAAGTATCATTGGTCATAGGTTATTGGGGACAGGAAAATACTTTTTTTTATCCCTCCTCCTTTATTTCCAATATTCCAATTTTTTGGTTTTCTATCAATTTTAATATGAACATACATTAAGTATGTTATGAACATTCAAGTAAGGAGCTTGTAATTCGGTGGTTATTGTTTGTTTATGTGTTACATATTTGTTTTCGTTCATTTTTTTGTACATAAATAAGGCCACTAGTTTTCTGGTTTGAATTTTTTAACATGTCGGGGCCTTTTAAAGCTGAGTATGCGGTATGGGCTCGTTGTTGAAGGTCGTATGGTAACCTACAGTTGTCAATATTTGTGTAATATTGGTCTCTTGAGGAGAGTTGTCTCAACATGGCAATCATACCACATCTTCTTTTTTTGTAATGAATGAATTTTGTAAAAGATTCAATGACTGGAGGATTTCAGAAAAGGTATCAAAAGTTCACATGAAATTTTTTAGCGCTTATCTGTATATTAGGAACATTCATTACTATATAAATATAGTGCATTTACTTTCAATTCTAATTTTAATAATCGGTCCATAGTGGTCATTAATATAGTATACAGACCCTCTCTATTTAATAAACTCTGTGCCTGCCGTGGATAGTAAACTTGAAATTTATAGCAGATAGAATTATGAAAATAGACTTTATTCTTTGTATATGTATGTTCAAAGTATACAGAAAAACACAAACCGGAAGTCTAATTTGACTTAAAATTTCGTCCAATGACGGGACAATATCCGGATGCCTTTTTTCTCGTTTTTCTCTAAAAATAACTCAATCTGATCAATCATATGAATGGATGAAAAATAGCACTATGCACTGTACCTATAGGAAACAGAGGCGTGTTGTTTAATTTATTGTGGTAAGAAGAGAAGCGACACCCAAAATGAGGTCTTCTAATTTAATAGTATAGATATGCATACGAATCATGTTTTGTACCAAACCAAAAGAAAAAGAAGTTCAAACCAAACTAAATGCTTTCAAACTTAATTCATGGCTGAAGCAATAATTTGAAATACTATACCATGTGACCTTCGAAGGGGTTCAGATTTGACATTGGATAGAAGAGAAAAGACGTGGGACGAGAGATACCAGCTGAGGGATAGTCAAACTCATAGATCGAAAACAATTGCCATAGCTAAATATAAAAAGTCAAAAAGACATATAATAGTACTGAAGACACAACGTAGACAACTAAAGACTAAGCAATACAGACCCAAACCAAAAACGTGGGGTGATCTCAGGTGCTAATGAAGGGTAAGCAGATCCTGCGTCACATTTGGCATCCGTCGTGTTACTTATGTTATCAAAAATCCGGTAAATAGTCATATTTGGTAGGTCACATTCGTGCAAACAGAAGCTTATTGTAGTTATTAAGATATAAAGAACATATCCATTATCCTTTGTGAAACGGTTATTCCACAACGGTCAACCAATTCGTGATGGCGTCCGTAAAATTTACGAAGAGATGATTTTATTTACACCATGTGGAAATCTCGGTTTAATAGCTTTATTGTGAGCAGCAATATAATAGTACATATTAAATTTGCATGTTCTGTGACTTCAAATAGATATGCTTCTTTTATCTGAATTGTCGTGTAAATATTTTCAAATTTCAAAGTTTGAACAAAACGTATCTAATTTAAGGTACAACCAATACAGAACAAAATTTATCTGAGACTGTTGTTGTAAAACAATTAAATATTTACATTGCTTAACTAACTAATGTCTTAAGTGTCCTTGCTTTCTTTACATTTGTTTCTTTATTAATTGGTGTTAAGTATCCATAGTCAACATATCCAATGCAATTCCTACATCACGTGTGTTGCATAAATAAAATAAGTATCATACAGTACACCAATTAAATCCAAACTGCATTCATGGTATATGTTGAAAGGCATGTATAATTTCATTTTGAACTTTTAATTTTTAAATGCTTTCATAACATTAACAGAGTAAGAACATTTTAAAAACTTACAAGTAGCCTGTTCTATTGAAGCAAGATCAACACGGAATATATATTTCCCCGGAATTCTAATATTAGACATCTGTGGAATATTAATGATATCTGGTGTTCGAGAGCCATTTACAACATAGTAGTTGACTCCATCGCCAGCATCGAATCCGACCTACAAGTAAATAAACTCATCATAGATAACGGAACTAAATTTTGTTTATACGCCAGACGTGCGTTTCGTCTACTAAAGACTCATCAGTGAGCTCGAATCAAAAAAGTTAAATAGGCCAAGTAAAGTAGGAAGTTGAAGAGCATTGAGAACCAAATTCCTAAAAGTTTTGCCAAATACAACTCAGATATTCTATGCCTGAGGTAGAAAAGCCTTGGTATTTCAAAAATTAAGAGTCAATAGTGTATTTATTGATGTACGAAGATAAAATGATTAGTTTCCTACATAATTGATAGATTCAACAACACTTGTCGTTACATTGAATATGTATTCATAGTTGGATAATCAAACACTATGATCTTAATATAATGTCTAATAAAAGCAACCATAGCATGACGCTGTTCAAAAGTTATCAATCAATCAAAAGAAAACAAATCCGGGTAACGAAGCTTAAACCGAGGACAACACATCAATTATAAAAGGAAACCAAAGGAACATCAGAAACACTGAATTTGTGCAACAAAAACACATACAAGCATACGGACTATTTGATAACAAATGCCATATTCCTGACTTTGTACATTAAAACCTGCTTCTATTCATGGAGGTGGTTGAAGATTTGTTTTCCTTTTGTTTTTTTTTCTTTTGTCGTTTTCTTATTCGTTTTTTTTTGTGTATAATTTTGTTTTTATTTAACCAAATAGGGCTACGAGTTTGCTGTCATTCTATACAAGTCAGTGGATGAAAAGCTGTTGATGTCCTTAATCTCCAGTCCCCGACATCTCAATTTGACGTAATAAATGCAATGCAGACCACAGCTATTTGAATCATCGGGTTGAATTTTATTGTCAAAAACACAGTATTCCAGTCCGTTCACGATGAATACATTTCTAAAATCGCATTGGTAAGTTTCCCGGTATCATTCTAAGGAGTCGAAAAATGATGCAGGAAAAGCAATGCAATGACTCCCTGTTTGATCACAGTTGTCTGTATTGACCACAAACGTTCTAGGCCTGGCACTCACATAGCTAGGCAAGTCTTCTGCACAGCACACGGTCACGGGAGCGTAGTTTAAAGTATGTAAAGTGTTGGAAGAATTTTGTAAAATATT
The DNA here is from genome assembly GCF_036588685.1 of Mytilus trossulus. Taxonomy (NCBI): domain Eukaryota; kingdom Metazoa; phylum Mollusca; class Bivalvia; order Mytilida; family Mytilidae; genus Mytilus; species Mytilus trossulus. The sequence continues at coordinate 198,791 of NW_026963372.1, forward strand.
GAATGACTGGAGAACTTCAGCAAAAGTACAATTATTTTATAAACAATAGCCGTTTCAGCTAAACAAAACTGTTTGAAATGTAGTTATACGTTAATAAGATGTAGCAATCAAATGGCAAAGACAAACTAAGGACATCCAAAAGGCTACATAGTATAGTATAGTATAGATTTCAACAATATAGCTGTCTATGTTCTAGACCATATGAGTATTGTTACCGACCGTACCGTACGCGTACGGTCCACACGGTATGCATGCTTTTTCAAAATACGCATACGTCGGACTGTTCGCGTACGGCGCGGTCTGCCAGATTTTAAGAAGTTGGTCAAGTTTGAATACAAATAAATATATTACAGATCAACATGACATAAATCTGGAATTAAAATAAAAAAGTCCAATTGTAATTGGAATAAAAACTTATTGTTTTGACCATTTAAATAGGTCGCGTTTATTTAAACTGATAAGCTCCTGTATTTACCATGAAATTCAATATTACTCACTGAATTGAAGACATAATGTGGGTGAATTTTTTTAGAATATTTCGGAACTTTTCTAGAAAAAAAACCGTCAAAATAGCTGTTTCCTTGTGAGACAACAGGTCAATTTCTAGTTTTAATATAAAAATAAAATTTGATAGAAAGAATACAAAAAAAAATAACATTAAAACGCAATTCTCCAAATGATGTAACAATTTAGGAAAAAAAGGAAGGAGCCTAAATGTAAAAAAGTTAATAATTTAAAATTACCAATTGTAAACTACATAAACGCGCATTTCCCGCTTTTCGTTACACCACAATAAACTTTCCTAGGAGCCGTGGATTGCGGAATATCGTCTGTATATTTCCAAAATATTCACGTAAATTGATTGCGTCGTGTGTGAAAACAGTAATTGGCCAATCAAATCTGTATATATCATTTAATATTCACGGTTGTGAACCCCTTTAACCCGAACTACTGAGTCGTAAAAATTACATGCTTTGCATATTCTTTAGCTTTTATATACTTAGTAGGCAACTCTTTTGTTGGTTGGTTGTAGCATAATATTATCATGCACCGACTTTCAAAAGAGACCACAAAAACTCTCTTTGTAAATACAGAATTAAGCATCCTATCCCGCTAGTAGGCGCTTGAATATCTATTTATTTGAAATAACCCAAGATATATGATCATATATGAGGTTGTGAATGAGGTTTACAAAATAGAGAATAATGTGGATAATTGTAAGGGAGTTGCAGAATCCAACCGTCACTTTCGCCGGTATGATTCCTACGCCTTCAGTTTCATATTGGAGAGATCCATAATTCATTCCAATTTAAAAAAACAACAACAACAAAAACAACTTTATTGATAAGCCTTTTTTTCAAATTGGGCTATTAATAATAAAATCTAACCTGTTCTGGTGATATTAAAGAATTTTACTCTGTCAGATTCCAGATTACTCGGACTTTTAATGTCGGATAACTAATGCTGCTGTTTATGTTATAAAACTTTATGCTCAGCGCTAGTTTCTCGGTACTATTTCCTCATATATCACAAACTAGATAAGATCAAATATAACTTATTGTATCTTATCTACTGCTTAAATTGTTATCCCACATATCCAAATTATTAAGTAAGCTAAGTTAAAATATTTAAATTTTTCTGTGATTCGTTTCAATCAGACATTTAACAAAATTGATAAATGGTTTCATTTGTGTAGTGCAAATTCTAAAGGGGCACATAATTAAAATATAAGCATATTTTTTAATGCTGAAAAGATAAGAATGGCTAAAAGATTTACAGAACAAACAATGCAACCCCCACCCTCGTTTCCAATAATCTGGCCGACCCTCACTGTGTCGGATAGTTTCGTTTAATATTTTTGACTGTTTTTGTTTCCAAAAAGAATAGTGGTACAAAGGGTTGTTAATATATGTATTTTAGATCACTGACGAAGTGAACACAAAGAAAAATATTGCATGACTCACGGCAAAGTTTGCTATGTATTCTAACCAAATTAAAATCGTAAAAAATGCATTTGTGTTTAACCCATTAAATAATGAAAAAGAACCTCACTAAAAATATGGCAAAATAAACAATTAAACTTCAGACATTTCTGCATCTTATGATATTTATTTTATAAAAATCACTCAAAGACTTATTTCGTAATATTTAAAAAAAAATATCGATTTTAGTTAAAATGATAGGACATTTTTTGAGGGGGAACTCACTTAAGAATTGTCTTATGACTGTTAGCGTCATATAGCTTGAATTAATATTGAAAACGGACTAAAATTCTTTAGTTGCTTTAATGTTGATATAAACATATCGCCATAATTCGCCATCCATAATAATTATTTTAAAAAATGTTTATTTGGCATGCCATACTCGACGTGGAAGACCGAGAGACGTGGTGTAGTGGTTAGTGCATCGGACTACTTACACAAAGGTTCCTGGTTCGATTCCCGTTTGGGATGAAAAATTCAGGAACTCAATTTTCGGCTCTCCCTTGACACCATCTGCGAGTATGGTCTTGAGGAAACGATGATAGTCCGTCGGAAAGGGACGATAAATGGCTGACCCGTGTTAAGAGAGAGCCACATCTCTTGCACGTTAAAGACACCCTTGTAGATTTCGAAAAAGAGTAGGATAATGCCGCTACAAGGCAGCACTCGCACCCGCAAAGTGGAAAGGAATTAATATAATTTGCAAAACTTGTTTCCCAATCCTTTATAAATAAATATGTTTAAACTAAAGCACTCTTCTTGGTTTACGATACACTTACGATGATACACACGACGTATACTCAGATAGCAAACATGTGTTGGGCCCACGTTGGCATTTTGCTCATCGGCCCTTCGTTGGCCCAACATGTTGGGTCTTTGTTGGGCCAACATCAGTATGCCACCAAAGTTAACTATTTGCCAATAATCTGCATCAACAATGTTAACTGTTTGCCAACAGTCTACCAACGTAGTCTAGTTTTGAAATTATGTTGGGCCATTGTTGGTCGTACTACAGTTTGCCAACGTCCTTAACAACGTTTTGTTATGCTTTCCATATAATATTTTTTACTACAAATCAGTATATTATGGACTATACTGTATTGTATATAGATAATATAAAAATCAACTGCCAATTGGAGAGTGAGAAAATCCACTCGTGTCAAATGATCAGAAGAAATTACTGAATATTTTTTCTAATGAAACTATATTCAAATTTTATTTATTTTTGGGGCTGGTTTTAAATATTTTTTGTTTGCGCAAAAAAAATATTCAATCAATAAGATAAATACATTTAGATGACTACACAGATTTGAAAATATTAGATAAAGAGAATGAAGAGCACATCTTTTTGTTTGCACTTTGGAATAATATTTAAAAAACTAAATAAAATTCTGTGGTATAAAACGGGGAGATAAGTACTTGATACGTTGGCATATTGTTGGCACAATGTTGGCTTATATTTCAATATTGTCATGAAATATATCATTAGAATGAGCATTCAAATAAAGTTTGTTTAAAATTGGTTCAGTGGGTTCAGTCAGAAGATCTTACACTGAACCAATGGACGACATAAGTCGAATATCATTGGACCAACTACTTAAGGTAGCACAATACAAAGATTTTATAACTCCAACTCCCATGTTTTAAAATGCTGTAACTTTCTTAATAATGCTTAAAAATTTATAAAAGTGCTAGTTTGTATAGCTAACAGATTACTCTTTTAAATTAATGCAATGTTAGAATTATGCAACAATTATGTAACCAATTATAATGTTAACTGTGTCAAAAATATTTTTCACCAAATTTCCACTTTCAAATGAAATTAGCTTCTGCATAGGTATCCCTAGAGGGTGATTTTATTATATGTTGTTCATATGGCCATTATCTACAAAAGGGTGTCTCAGAATTCAGATAGAATGTACAGAACAAATTGTACTCCTAATTATCTTCTTGTATGTGGTTAAGATGTTTACACTAATTAGAGATTTATGAGAGAATGGAACCCCATATAGAGACAATCTGAGACACCCTTTTGAAGCCCATGATGTGTTGATTAAGATTTCGTTAAAATGTTCTGTATAGTTAAAGAGATGATAGAGCTAAATTCATTCGAGTGAACTTACCCAGATTTTGCCGCTAATTACATAATAATTGATTACATAATGATTGCATAATAAAAATATTGCATTTATTTATAAGATTAATCTTTTATCTTTCTATATATACCTCTTTTATTATTTTCTATGCATTCGTAGGAAAGTTAGAGCATTTCAAAGGTTAGTGATTGGAAGTAAAAAAATCTTTGTATTGTGCTACCTTAAATAACAGTTGGTAAGAAAATGTTGGGCCAACATTTGGTCAACCATACAAAAATGACAGTTGGTGCCAAGTTGTTTGGCCAATAGTGTCAAAATAACTGTTGGCTGAGTGTTGTGGGGCCAACGTTGGTCTCGTGTTGTACTGCCAACGCCAACTGTTTACCAACTGTGCCAACTAATCACCAATGTTGGCCCAACAAAGTATTGCTATCTGGGTAACTTACGATCAACTTAGTAGTTCTTTACGATGCCTTTGTGAAACACACGTAACGGGAACGTAGAACCACACGTAAACCGATCGCAAACTGATACGATGATCGTAAGTTAAGAAGGCTTTGTGAAACGGTGGCCAGATGTGGATTTTAATTAATCTTTTGGGGTGAAATTTTAATGATATGATATTAAATATAATTGGTTCAAAATGATTTGGAATGCAATACTACTGAATATTTACGACTTATAAGATAAGAAATCTAAACACTAAAGATAATTATTTTATGTTACAGACGATATTTCTATAGTTGTCTGTTAATTAAAACCAGACAAAACAGTGTACACCTGTAAACATTTTATTAAAAAAAAGTGTAAATAAACTCATCATAGAAACCAGGACCAAATTTATCATAGTAAACAGATACTTATTCTTAATCAACAGGTGTGCATTATCTCTTAATCTTATTATTTGAGGTGTCATTTTAATCAGCACCATATGATATTAATTAGTGGTTGACAGAAATCGAAAAGCAATGCTACTGAATTTTCTACGGTTGTCATGTTTATAATATAAGCAATCCAAAAACTAAAAGTATAAAGATAAATATTTTATGTATTGATATCAAACATTTTAATCCAATTAACTTAACACGTGCATATATTTATAGTACCGCCTACTTGATTGATTGACAGTTTATATCTGATTTATGTAAATAGTATATCTTGAGGAATTCTTACAGTTGTTATATACATGTCTTAGTAGTAACTATTTTAAGAGGTAGGCAATTTTTTTCAAAATTATCACTGACTTATTATTGTAACGTGTAACCGGGCGGGGACGTTTAGATGTTTTTATCCTCGGGTTCGTACCAGTTTCCTGGATTTGAAAAGCAATTCAAAAGTTCTAAAGTCAATGAAAAGTTACACTATCACTATCAAATATGAAACAAATACTTAACTACATACAACGATTTTCAACACCTATAGTCTGGAACCTAAATGTATAGAACTGGTCTGAAACCTAAATGTATAAAACTGGTCTGGAACCTAAATGTATGAAACCGGTCAGACGGTTTGGAACTATTGTCTGAAACCTAAATGTTTAGAACCTGTCTGAAACCTAAATGTTTAGAACCTGTCTGAAACCTAAATGTTTGAAACTGGTCAGACGGTTTGGAACTATTGTCTGAAACCTAAATGCTTGGAACCTGTCTGAAACCTAAATGTTTGGAACCTGTCTGAAACCTAAATGTTTGAAACGGGTCAAACGGTTTGGAACTATTGTCTGAAACCTGAATAAAACGAATGTATGGAAACTATTCAAACTGTTGTAAACTTTCGACGTATGAAACTTTATTAAAATATATTTATAAAACGGTTGGAACAAGGTAGCACTAAGGTATGGTTTAACAGCAAACACTCACTGCAATAGTGAGAGATGTGGAACGCAAAACTTTAGCACTAACCCTGTTTATACAACTTCTACGTAACCGAAACTATTTATATCTTCTCAACAGGTTTCAAACACTCCACTTTGTTTGAATACTCCTGCTACTCGTCTTTAAATATTAATGGTCCAACCTTTTTAATCTTCTTCTTACGACGTCTCTGATAAGAATGACAATTTACACTGGATAGCTACCACTATTTATACTTCTAACGCGGACCTCGAAGAGAGCACCCTAGTAACAACTGTACAGGTAAAGCGTCTGATAGCAACCAAGGATAAAGGGATGATTTTAGATACAGTTTTCAACGGTAAACGGATGATATGGGAAAGTAAAAAAGATATCGGAAAATATAAAACTGTAGATAGTTATCAAAAGTACCAGGATTATAATTTTATACGCCAGACGCGCGTTTCGTCTACATAAGACTCATCAGTGACGCTCAGATCAAAATAGTTAAAAAGCCAAACAAATACAAAGTTGGAGAGCATTTATGACCCAAAATTCCAAAAAAGTTTTGCCAAATACGGCTAAGGTAATCTACTCCTGGGGTAAGAAAATCCGTAGTTTTTCGAAAAATTCAAAGTTTTATAAACAGAAAATTTATAATATGACCATATAATTGATATTCATGTCAACACCGAAGTGCTGACTACTGGGCTGCCGCTGGTGATACCCTCGGGGACGAAACGTCCACCAGCAGTGGCATCGACCCAGTGGTGTAAATAGTTATCAAAAGTACCAGGATTATAATTTTATACGCCAGACGCGCGTTTCGTCTACATAAGACTCATCAGTGACGCTCAGATCAAAATAGTTAAAAAGCCAAACAAATACAAAGTTGAAGAGCATTGAGGACCCAAAATTCCAAAAAAGTTTTGCCAAATACAGCTAAGGTAATCTACTCCTGGGGTAAGAAAATCCTTAGTTTTTCGAAAAATTCAAAGTTTTATAAACAGAAAATTTATAATATGACCATATAATTGATATTCATGTGAACACCGAAGTGCTGACTACTGGGCTGGTGATACCCTCGGGGACGAAACGTCCACCAGCAGTGGCATCGACCCAGTGGTGTAAATATTTATCAAAAGTACCAGGATTATAATAGAACTATTATAACCTTCTTAAACTGCAAATTCGTAACATTATTTAGGGGTTAGATTGAAAGGGATAGTGTTTAACTAATTAGAATTCACGTCTGTTCTTGAGGGTTTATCGTCCACTTTTGAGGGTGTGACGTCACTAAACGTGTCAACTTCGTACGGAAGCCTGGTCCTGTGTTTAAGCGTCAGCGTCCGCACCCAAATCCGGCGTTCGTGCGAGTCATATCCTAAGGTATGCATTCCAATGTCAAGTCAATCTATGACGTCCGCGCTGAGGCCCAAATATTGCGTCGGCGTCCGCGTCTAAGCCCAAAATGGCGTTGGTGTGTGAGGAATACCCTTACGTACGCATCCCGATTGCAGAATCAACAAGGGCGTCCGCGTTAAGGCTCAGATATAGCGTCGGTGTACTTGCACAGGTTTAAATATAGCGTTCGCGTCCGACATCCGAGGTTAAAAGCTCATACAATATCACATACACTACTATTGCCAATGCGACAACTCTCCAAAAGATACCAAAATGACGCAGAATTAACAACTATAGCAATGATCAAAGCTCATACCTCATACTTCGCTTTACAAGGCCCCGAAATGACAATGTTAAACAATTCAAACGAGAAAAGTAACGGTCTTAAGATTATTTATGTACAAAAAATGAATGAAAATCAAATATGTAACACATAAAAAAAAACGACATCCACTGAAAACATGTATTTACCTGAGACCCAGAACCAGCTGCATTGGTACCATCATTTGAAGTTCCAGATGTCCACTGTACTTTATAATAATTGTATATTACAAAAGAATGCGTTCCATCAGTTACAAGAACACATTGGAAAGTGTTCCGCTAAAATGATATTATTAATAGTTAATGCCTGTTATTAGGACAGATTTTAAATAAAGATGTGCAGAATCTATAATGGCAGTGTTATATTAGTTATCGAAGGTACCAGGATTATAATTTAGTACTCCAGACGTGCGTTTCGTCTACTTAAGACTCATAAGTGACGCTCATATAAAAAAAATTATAAAGCAAAACAAGTACAAATTTGAAGAGCGTTGAGGATTCAAAATTCCAAAAAGTTGTGCCAACGGTTTAGATGAAATATTTTTATCACAATGATTTAAATGTATTGGTTTAACTCACATTTATATTGATGGTATTTCAATAATAACATTGTGTGTATGAAGATCGAAAAACGCAGATGCAAATCACACTGAATTGATCAACAAAAAGTGTATTCATACCATTCTCTGCCCAATGGAATCAGATCCGTAAAATGCAACTTTACTCCAAGTTGTCACAAATATCCAACTTGCATTGAAACCGGATTGCTGAGGGAAAACTGTGTGAATTTCCGTCGAAGCTTTCTGAAGTAATACAGGGTTCGTTGTTTCCCTATACCAGATGTCTCCTCCTTTTCTGGTATCAATATCACCCCAGTATACAGCAACTATCTGAGTATTTTGTTGGAATGGGAATGGAGAAGGCGTAAAGGTACTTAAAGCAGACAGAAATGTCAAATCTCCGTTGGTATTTACCTAAAATAAAACGTATATAACATTAAAAAACATACTTGCCAATATTTTTTAAATTGATATAAATGAAATATTTCAACAGCATAGATACAAAGGTATGTAACTTTGAAATTGAATGACAAGCTTGATTATTTATTTTAACAAGTTATATGGCTGATATAACTTAATCTAAAATACATTTACATTAACACGATTAATACGATTTCTTTATTTTGTAGACATATTGGTAAATACATTTTGAAGGAATAAAATAAAGTACCAATTCGACATTTTAACTTGTCCACGGATAATTGATTAAGTTCATTTCTATTCTGTATTAGGCAATCATTATAGAACAAAACCATTGTTAGGGCAGATTTTTTCAATTTCTCAAACTCGGCACTCCAGGTAGCCAAAGATTACACTAAATTAATATAATAACAAAGTGTTCTTAATATAGACAGCAGTAGTATACCGATGTTCGAAATGCATAAATCGATTGAGAAAAACAAATCATCGGGGCTACAAACCAAAACCGAGGGAAACACGTCAAATATAAGAGAAGCACTACTGCACAACAAAGTCGAAATAAACTTACAACGTCATGGCTAAAAAAGACATAAAACACAACATACACATAATAGTACTGATCCTTGGTCTAACATGTATACTATTTGTAAACTCTGATGTTCCGTATACTCTGTACGATCTACAAAACGTTAGTGCGGAACACATTGGAGGTATTCAACACGTCGATTATTGAAGTCAATTTTTTTCTATAAGAAAATATTGATTCGAAGAGGAGATGATATTTACAGCATAACTTTGGAAGTATTTTAAAGTTCAACGGAACAAAATACACATACACAGAGACTAAAGATACAACATGAAGATTCAAACTCTTAAGTCGAAAATAAACCTACAACGCCATGGATAAAAAAAAGAATAAGTACAACAGACACACAACAGTACGCGAAACACAACACAGAAAAGCAAAGGAAGAGCAACACGAATCCCAAGTATGTTCTTTCTCGTTTGAAGATATTTCCCCAAACTCGGACGATTGTAAGCATCAATTGAATATACTATTAATGGTATATTTAATACTTACAAACAGTGACCTATGACTAGTGTTGAAAAATGGAAACGATGAACTGATGTGAATTTCACTTGAACTGCCGTCGTCGTTCGGAGGTAAATGATTGTCATGAGATGGGTTGCCATATGGATAAAACATGCTAAGCGGAATAGCGGAGCATGCATTAAAAAAGGCAAAATATATCAACCATACACTAATGATTTCCATTGTGTAAGGTGACTGCTTTACCTCAATATATACTCAATGTTTTCGGAAGAGAAAGCATTAAAAATCTAGACGGAATAAAATAGACCAATCAAAAATAAAATATTTTATTTTTATGATTATTCTTTGCTTGAATTACGTGACAGTGGATATTTGACCAATGTAACAACTCTTCCTGTATACAATCAGTAGAGAAACAGAACTATTTATCAGTATATATCAAGGAATAGTGCAAAAAATTAGTAACAACTGATCGAATGACATGGTGTCGTTTTCACGTAATGTTTTGGTCCTAAAATAACCGATTTTGGTAAATTAATCTATGCCACTAAGTTAGATTTAATGATCGTCTTACATAACACACATTTACTGTTTGATTAGCATTCTTATAAATTGGATTTATTTCACACAGTAGGTCTGTTTCGGAGTAAGTAAACCGGTCTTCCTTGTTAACACTTCGACAACCGATTCTTTATAATTGCAATGTTTATAAGTTTGTTTAGTTTAAAATAATAATATCAACTGTCAAAGTGTGCAATATAAATCATTATTATAAAAAATTTAGATATAAAATCTGGCAAGAAAATCATTGTAATGAGTATATTTTGAATTGACTTTTTAACTACATGGCAGTTGTTCTTGGGCTAATATTTGGAATAAAATAATTGTATAGAAATGTATTAATGTTCATTATAAATTATGTCTGCAAATTTAAGTTATATTTTGATTTGTTTGTACTCTTACAAAGATGTAAAATGTTTCAATAACAGAATTAATAAAAACATTCATATACATTTTAGAAATATAATATGACAAAATATCTGTGATATTATTTACAGCATTGTAGAATGAACTTTCTGATACCTTTCTATTTAATTTTTTATCCTGTTTCACTGAGATGGTGCAACAATGGTTACTCACAATTCAAAAAAAGGTTTATCGTAAAAACATATTTTTTATTCTGAAGACCTATTAGTGACCTTCTGTTGTTGTCTGTTCTATGGTCAGGTTGTTGAGGTTTATATTAAAAACATATTTTTTTTATTCTGAAAACCTATTAGTGACCTTCTGCTGTTGTCTGTTCTATGGTCAGGTTGTTGTCCTTTGACACATTTCCCATTTCCAATCTCAATGTTAGTTTTCATCTAAAAAGTAATAACATCGTTGTTGACATGGATATCAATTATATATATATATAAAAAAAAAAGAAGATGTGGTATGATTGCCAATGAGACAACTATCCACAAAAGACCAAAATGACACAAACATGGTCATTTTTATAAATTTACTGTTTGCAAAGTATGAACCATTCGAAATACTAAGGATTTTCTTATCCCACGCATATACTACCATAGCTGTATTGGACACAACGTTTTTGGAATTTTGGTTCCTCAATGCTCTCCAACTATGCACTTGTTTGGCTTTTAAACTATTTTGATCTGAGCGTCACTGATGAGTTTCATGTAGACAAATCTCGCGTGTGGTGTACAAAATTATAAGCCTAGTACCTTGATAAATATTTGCACACTTTTCCCCATATGATTTGCAATAAGTTGTACGCGTTTTGTGTACTGTTATATAAGCCTGTTATATTAAATGGGCGTTTATAACCACTGATTCAGTTTTGCCTATAGGGCTACATTTTCCCAGTAGTCAATAATTTTGTTTTGACATTAGGTGGTTAAGAACTTCTTACTTGTCATGCTATTCAAATTAGTTTTTCATTTACACTGCAATTCCTGTGATTCTATAGCAATATTAAGTATTGTTTACTATATATCAAGGGTGTTTTTCCCTTATCTCATCTCAAAGAGACCCCGAAATTATACTAGCCATCATCAACTAAAACAGGCTCGTTATACAAAGTTTAACTGAAATACCAAAATCCAAGTGTAAAAGATTATCGGGAACCCAATTTGATATAATTTGCTGTGTAATATGGTGTGAGTAAATAACTTTTTCTGTCTCTTTATAGTAGGCCCTTAATTGTTGGTCTAAAAAAACACCGAGACAGATTTGACTGACTGTAGTATTACAGGGTGAAAAAAAGGGAACATTCAGATTTTAACAAAATTTGCTTTATTTCTTCACAGATTTTAAAAAAGAAATTAACTCAAATATGAAGTTTTATAAATATCTAATGAAGATAGATAGAATCCTGAGTCTTACATATGATGACTCAGCATAAATTCACAGTTTACAGTATGCATAGTTTACTTAAAGTCCTGATAACAAAATTTAATTCATAATATTTGCATATTTGTAGTTTTTAAAAAAAATGTTTTAAAGAAGTGCTTATGTTTACCAACATGTTTATATATATCCCGGTTGGTAAGGTTGTCCTGCGAGGGAACATTCTGTGCTCGTGATTCAGTCCTGGCGGGTGCTGGTTGGTCCTTATTCTGTGCTGGTGGGTTTGCTTACATTGTATCAGAACGGCAATAAAAAAAACTGTTGTTGCTTATCATACATAAATATGAGCTGTTGTTGACAATTCAATACACAACTACCGCGTTCTAGCAACATCAAATCATTCTGAAATCTTCAAAATTTTAGCATTTTGGTTAATTTTTAGACGGTTTCCGTTTAAATGAAAGGGGCGCATTCGTGTTCATGCATAATATTGAAATGTAAGTTCTATTTGATCATAATACAAAAGATATATATAAAGGTTGAGGATGAACACGGATGCGGCCACTTTCATTTTTGACAAAAACCATCTGAAAAATGACGTTTTGTGGCATATTTGATAGATTTAAGCTTGAACCAAAGCGTTTGTAATGACGAAATCAGTTAAAATCTTTCACATAAACTTATCAAATCAATTGAAATAGACACTTAAGTGTTTAAAACTGTTCAAAAACTTTTGTTAGATGAACCTAAAATTTGAGGCAAAAATCGGCACTTATCGGACGTACTCCTTTGTACGATACTGTTATATATATAAAAAAAAAAGCAATATTCATGTAGAAAATGTACGGGGATTGGTATTTTTAACCCCCCCCCAACAATCCATTTGAAATTGATGACAAAATCGTTATTTGTGCCAATGTAAACATGATTCAAAGATACAGCCCAATTTACTAATTAAATATTTGTATTTATAGAAGAATTTAGTAAAGGTATAAGGTATATTATGGCAAACAAAATCCATGTCTCAGTAATTTACCAGTGATACATTGAATACGTTCGTCAACATCAATGACATCACTACACAGAGGCAACGAACGAGTATGGTAATCGAAACAGAGTATGATAGATCCCGTATATCTGATTTCAAAAACCAGACTTTTTTAAATTGAGTGGAATCGTATGCAGATAGTTATCATAACATCTGTAAAATTGATGGTAACATACGGAGAATAAGGACGGGATCCAAAATAGACTGGACTAATGTGACTGTCCAAGACAATTGGTATGAAGTTTTATATTCTTCTGGTTTGTAAATAAGTACAACCAACAATGTTAGTAATGAAATATGTGTCGCGGCGTGAATCAGGACAAGACAACATATGATCCTGCATGCTTTCAGTTTTCTATCAATTTTCTTTTGAAATGAACGTGTAGGAATGATTATTGATATCATATGGTTATCCGATACCGGTGGCACCCTAACGACTGCTTGTTTTATCCTGTAGATTATTGCCATACAGAGAGGTATTTCTACAAAACACACACAACACAATGTCCATAGACCTTCAGCTATTGTCACAGAAAAGGACATGTCACCAAATATTTTAACATCCTGGTGACAATCGGTCGCTTCCCTTGTCCCATATACTATACCAACTGTTACATAGAATACGATAATACAAATATCAATGCAACATGTGATATATCCTAATAAGACGCGTCTTCTTTGTAAAATAGTTGTAGGCAATGGAAACGAGGCTTGAAATCTATCAACAGCAACAACGGCTATCTGTACAGACGTCGCTCCAAAACAAATACAGGAGATCACCGATATTATAAGACAAATGTATTTTAGTTCTCTGGTTTGTGTGAATACTAAAGTATAATGTAAAGCAAAGTTGAATGAATATAATCCATGCAGTCCTGATATACAAAACATAAAACGGTAAAACAAATTTGAACGAAGGTATTTCGACTTTATGAATTTCGACAAAACAACTGCATTGGCTAAAATAGATATAAAGGAGCATAAATAATTTATCCAGTCGAGTTTAGACATGCTCATTTATCCAAAACAGATGGTAATTACAGGTCGATTTTCCGTGGAAATTCCGTTTGATTGTTTATTAACTAAATTATTCTGAATAGTGACTATTTATTATACTTTCCTTTTTTTTTATAAATATTAGAGTCCTCCGTTTTATAGTTTCTGATTAAATCATAAACAAACAGTTACTTCCATACTATCTTGTGATTAATAATAATGAATGTTTTGTTCTTTTATCACATATCCTAAAATGTCACTTCAACAGTTTTTAAATTCACAATTAATGGACAGTCACAGGAATGAACTGTTTCTGGTTGCTACCTCATAAAGAGTTTACAGTCAGGATATATATATCAATATAAGAGATGTTTTCAATTATGTCTGAACTTAGTTGATTCCTTTGACTAAAACAATTATTTGGTTTAGTATGTGATTAATATATAACTGTACAGCTGTATAGAATACCACTCCTCTTTATGAAAATCTCATTTATTAACCCCAATAATGCAAAAGTATTAACAAAGACATACAATACCATATACATTAGTATATCTGTGGTAGATACAATAGTAAACAATGAGCATAATCTATTGAATATATATATGCTTCCTTCCCACATTGGTAATAAGGAATTTATTACAAACTGTTGTCATTTGTTACTGTACAAAAAACTCATGAGGTTAATGTCTTCTAAAAGTAGAGAATACGCACACTAAGCTAGATTCTAATTGAAAGACGTTTCATGGGCGTCAATATACTGTCAATTTGCTAACTAGGTACAGGCATTTTCGTATGTAGAAAATTTATAATCAAACGCGATTTAATAGCTTACTGAACGTCTAACTTGAATGAAAGTCGCATTAAATTTAAAACAAAATCAAGTTTCGTATTTGCCCACATCTACCCAGTCGCATATCCTTGAAATCTAAACAGGATGAGTTAATTTTAATTTTTGTAATATAATGTGCTATTCAGAGGCTGTTTTTTTTATATTCAGCCTATTTTTTTCCGTGTCATTATCTTTCGCCCATGACTTTACTTTACCTCTTGAAAAATCCTACAAATTCAATTATACCAGTTGCATAGAATGCTGCGAAGTTATAAAATACGTTTCTCAATTCTTCTTGAGTTTCCTCAATAAGAGTAATAATCAGAAATGTAAATGCTGTTGTAAGAAAGTGCATGATTCAAATTATGACAATTGGACAAATGTCAGCTTTTGTCGAAGTGATACGATACATCATATACATCAGCTGCTTAAGTGTGCTTGCTCGAGACGTAACACACTTTTGTCAATTATCTCTTGTTCTCCGTCTGTTGATTTATTCTTGATTTTCACAGGAGAGAAAACGGAACACACTGCAAAGAATTCACTCAATGATTCCACGCTTACTAAATCTACTTTGGGGTGAGTCACCTAAACTTTACCATCAGATCTAGAGAACAATGATTCCACGCTTACTAAATCTACATTGGGGTGAGTCACCTAAACTTTACCATCAGATCTAGAGAAAAATGATTCCACGCTTACTAAATCTACATTGGGGTGAGTCACCTAAACTTTACCATCAGATCTAGAGAACAGTGATACCAATGAACTTGGCACTAACAAAACAAAAAGGCATGAGATATAAATGTTTAACTACTCAAAATTGATATCGTATGATTTACAAAACAATTCACCGACATGGTTTAAGCATAATAAAACGTGAAATCTTTTATCTGCTGTTGACAAAATCATTATATCAGCTGTGAGTCACCTGGTCATTGTATGTTTTATGTCACATGAGCACCGCAAACGAGTTTGAAAAAGGGTTGTGTCTAGCAGCTAATATTTTACAATATCAGTATGCAGTTAACCTTTTATTTGATCGTAATAGTGCAATGCATGATATGTTCAAGTGTTGTATTTGCTTCCCTAGCATCTGTTAGAATAAGTGATATATTCGGGTCAAGCTTATCAACGTCAGTTCATTCATTAAGACTTGTACGTAAGTGATATATTTGGTTGAACATTATTATGCCAGGTCAACGTAACTGTAGTCAGAAAGCAATGATATGTATTTAATTTAGAACTGAGTAAACTGATACAGATAGTAGGAACAGACATAGATTAATTGTAAGAATCCCAATAAAATATTTGAGACACCTAGGATATAAACAGAATATCACATAAACAAATGTTCTTCTAAATTGTTTGAAGATATTTTCGACTTAGTTGTATGTCAGAAACATTAGTTTAAGAAAATGAAAACAGTTTATGGAAATATGTGCAAAAAACGTATGCAGTTGGTACATTCAGGAAGCCTTATGTAAATCTGCAAGTTCAAATTAAAATAAGGATTTGATAGCAACATGTGCAAATTATACAACTCTTCATCAGAGACAAACTGAAATGAAGTTTAGAGTTAAGGCGTATGTATTACTTGTTTATTTTAATTTTCCCCGTATTAATTATGCTTTATGATTAATAAAATGATTGATGAGTCTGTAAAAGTTTAATATGCTGTCAAGATTTGTAAGTATGTGCACCTTCTGAATGTGCATGTAGGGATAATGACAAAGGCAATGTCAAATGTAAATTTAAAAGTGAGCAGACTCATATGATATATAATCTCGTTATTGAATCTTATGCGTTGATTCAGATGTCAAAGGTTCTTTTATATCAATGCTATCTAGTTCAATAACTTTATCTTTTGCCCATGACTGTACTTCTCCTCTTGCAAAACCTCCAAATACAATAATACCAATAAGGTAAAAGACTGCACACACATAAAATACATTTCGCCATTCTTCTTGAGTGTCCTGCAATGTAAATATACATTTCAAAACAGATATCAATATCTGTAGTGTGAAGATAACTAAACTAGAGGTTCATAAGAGCATGTGTCGCTCACCTTCGTCTATGTGCATATTAAACAAAGGACACAGATAAATTCATGACAAAATTGTGTTTTGGTGATGGTGATGTGTTTGTTGATCTTAATTTACTGAACATTCTTGTTACTTACAGTTTTATCTATCTATAACAAACTTGGCCCTTTAGTTACAGTGGAAATATTTTGTAAAGATTAACAAAAGTTTACCAAATTAAAGAAATATGTTAAAAATTTACTGTAAAGGGCAATAACTCCTCAAGGGGTCAATTGATCATTTAGGTCATGCTGACCTATTTGTAGATCTTACTTTGCTGAACATTATTACTGTTTACAGCTTATCTCTGTCTATTATAATATTCATGATAATAATCAAAAACGGCAAAATTTCTTTAAAAATTACCAATTGGGGAGCAGCAACCTAACAATCAGTTATCCAATGCATCTGAAAATTTTAGGGTAGTTAGTTCTTGACATGATAAACAATTCCATTTCGTCAAATTTGCTCTAAATGCTTTGATCTCAGAGTTATAAGCCAACATCTACATTTTACTCCTATGTTCTTTTTTTAGCCATGGCGGATATCCTGTTGGTTGGCTGGGTCACCGCACACATTTTCAAACTAAATACCCTTATAATGATTGTGGCTAAGTTTGGTTAAATTTGGCCCAGTAGTTTCCGAGGACAAGATTTTTGTAAAAGATTACAAAAAATTACGAAAAATTGGTTAAAATGACTATAAAGGGCAACTCCTTCAGAGGTCAACTGACCATTTTGGTCATTTGACTTATTTGTAGATCTTACTTTGTTGAACATTATTGTTGTTCGATTCATCTTAAACTTTTAGGGAAGATAAATCTTGACTTGATTATCAATTTACCCCCCATGTCAAATCTGCTTTAAATGCATTTGTTTCAGAGTTATAAGCCAAAATCTACATTTGACCCCTAAGTTCTATTTTTAGGCATGGCAATCATCTTGGTTGGTTTGCCGGATCACCGAACACATTTGTTTAAACAAGATAAACCAATTATAAGTGTGGCCAAGTTTGGTTAAATTGGCCCAGTAGTTTCAAAGGAGAAGATTTTTGTAAAAGTTAATGACGACGGACGACGGACGACGGGCGCCAGATTGATGAGAAAATCTCACTTGGCCTGTTGGACCAGGTTAGCTAAAAACAGATTGTAGAGAAAGACACAAGCGGTACTTCCAAACACCCATTTACTCAAGTGTCGTACACAATATTAAGAATTGTTAACATCAATAGTAGAAAGCAATGACAAATAATTGTGCTTCAAATCTATACTGGCTACGAGGCAGAATGAATATATTATTTAAATATTATCTGTGAATTCATACATGGTGCAATTCATTGCAGGAAATTTGTTTTGAAATTAATGAATATACGCAAAGCTCGAATTTGGTAAAACCGTAAGTCCTTTTCGGTTTGATCAGCTCTTTAAAGTTTGAATAGGTTTAGATTTTTAAGATCTTTGACCTCGGGAATAGCTCACGAAATATATTGTTATAATGATTATTGATGCAGTACAATAATAAGTGCTTTTAAAATTCTCAACATTAAATAAAATGATTATGTTATAAGTAATTTTTTTAATATAACGTCGAGTGCATGTTTGATTCAAAAATGTGTTTCTCGGTAAAACTCATTAATGACAGTCAAACTTTCTTATTTAATCAAAGTCGACCTACTTTCTAGCAATTACGTTTCAAATGTGTTAGTTGTGTTTTTCGTTCTGTACATTAATGGACATTCAGTAAAGATAACAAAATTTCTTCTTTTGTTGTGTTTTTTTTATATACACAAGGCGATGGCGATAAACTAATAACACTATCAATATGTCACAAAAAGGTCCATATCAGTCGGGTATATTAAGTGGCTTCATACCGGATCTTCTTAGGAAGAAAGATGAGAAATTGGCAATATCCTTTAACTCTACTATCTGCTACATAAACGATGTTCTTTCACTAAATAGTTCAAAATTTGTTGACTATGTTGGACGCATCTATCCCATCGAACTAAAGATAACGGATACTACAGATACAGTTAAGTATGCATTATATCTTGACTTACATCTAAAAATTGACAATAAGGGTCGGTTGAAAACAAAACTTCACGACAAAAGAGATGATTTCAGCTTTCCAATTGTGAACTTTCCTTTTCACAGTAGCAACATTCCAGCAGCACTTCCATACGGGTTATAGATCTCCAAATTCATACGATATTCCCGTGCTTGCATTTCCTATCATGATTTTCTTGAAAGAGGGTTGCTGCTCACAAAATAGCTATTAAATGGTGAAGTTGAAATCATTCCTTCGTAAATTTTACAGACGCCATCACGAGTTGGTTGACAGCTATGGAATAACCGTTTCACAAATAATATCGGATATGTTATTTACTTCGTAACTACAAGCCCCTTTCCTTTCACGAATTATACTATTTACCGGATTTGTTATCGCATAAGCAACACAAAAGGTGCCATATGTGGAGCAAGATCTGTTCACCCTTCCGTTCCGGAGCACCTGAGATCACCCCTAGTTTGTTGGTGGGTTCGTGTTGCCTATTCGTTAGTTTGTCTATGTTGTGGCATTTGTACTACTAGTATTGTTTGTCTGTTTATCTTGTTCGTTTTTAGCCATTACGTTGTCAGTTTATTTTCTATTTATGAGTTTAACTGTCCCTCTGGCATCTTTTGTCCCTCTCTTAACTCATACCAATCTGTATCGATTAAAGAAGGAACATAAAGAAAAAAATATGTTACCCCTCTATGAAGAAGAAAATAGAGGCAAAAGACATTAAAGTAAATTCAATCTCACAACTCGAAAATCAAACTCACAACGTTATATCAAAATAAAACAGCTAAAGATCAAAATATTTAAAATATAAATGAAGAGGATGACCCATTATAAATTTTTACATACATTTGGAGTCAAAGCACCAGCTACTAATGGAGCTACCATTCCAGGAATTGTTGCCATGGTATTACATATACCCAACATTATTCCACTGTATCTAAAATGAAAATAAAACTGATTAAATTTTGAATGTTGATTTCATTTTTGATTATTTATATTGAGGGCATTATGAAAAATGAAACGAACAACATATATTGTAATGCTATACAACAAAACGTTTATTGTAAGAATATTATGGATATTGTCCCTCGTAGAACATATATTGCACTCGCAAGCTCGTGCAATATAGATTTCTACTCGGGACAATATTTCCCAATATGCATGCAATAACCCTATAATATTATTACAGTGTTAACCTTTTAGGATAAGTGTATTTAAAGTATAATGATTTACCACTTGTACATAGATAAGTTCGTGAAAAAATATAAACGTCACAACAGACACGGTCATAGCGAATGAGCTGTGCCATATAAATATCGTCAGATGGTGCCAAAGGAACATCACCATCTAATAATGGAAAATTAACAAAAGGGAATGAAAACTCCCTTTTGTCGTAAATTTTAGTGAAGAGTTTCCAGTTTAAATCCGAAATATGTAAATCAATGAAAGGACAGTTCCATGCAGATGGAGTTTTCTCAACCTGATGTGACTTTGAATAATATAAAATGTCTTATTTTATGTTTTCCCTGTGCAAGGGTTTTTAAAATTGTAAGCTAGGAACACAAAGTCGTTTCAAAACATATCACAGGTGCGGCTTGATGTATAAAATGTGTTCTGCTTCTCATAAAATGGTCGAAATCTATTGAATCTATTCTACATTTGAATGTGCCTGTACCAAGTCAGGAATATGACAGTTCTTGTCCATTCGTTTTGGATGCGTTTTGTTATTTGATTTTGCCATGTATTACGGACTTTCCTAATTGGTTTTCCTCTGAGTTCAGTATTTTTTGTGAATTTACTTTTGAATACACGTTTTCATGTGGCATGATATTGAGGACCTTGCTCTTTCTGAATCTGACCTTCTCGTATATGTAAAAGAGTCAAATTCAGACACAAAATGTAGATTCCTGCGACTGTTAGTTTCTAATGACCACCTGAGATATTTCTTGAAAACTCTATGGTATTTTTGCTTTAAAGAGAGATTGTAGCTTACAGTCAAAACATTAAACAATTTTTGCTCGATGTTTATCAATTGCTCATTTACTTTTCTGTAATTAAATAAAGTGTGGAGTAGCAACTTTCCCCCCAATGTTCGACGATGTGATTGTCAGAGTCACAACGATCGTTAAATTTGATCATTATCTGAGTTGATTACTAGTAATTAATTGTTGTAGGGAGCTACAAATGTACGCTTTTGTATCCTGGTTTAAAGATTGTTGATTTTCCCATTTCAAAAAGTTTGCCACTACATTATGACACTTCTCATTTAAATATATAAGATAAAAGTCTTACTTTGGGGCAACATCAATATGACTAACAGAATATCCGGCTCTGGTAAACCCACTAAGCGTAACTGCCAGGCAAAGAAACAGAACTCCTAAGTACTTTTTCTCGCAAGGCACGAAACCAGTGGTAACAAGAAAAATTCCAGCTCCGGAAAAAGCTGAAATATTGAAATAAAGTATTCAGAAAAAAATAGCTAAATGGTATTTTATGTATGCATTGCATCATAAAAATAGCCATATTGATAACATTACTAAATCATTGTCACTTCTACATTTATGAAAAAAAGCTCGAGTACACTTTAACACACAATTGTAAAGATAAGCAAGGCTATCAGCTACACATTCTTCATGCTTCTCAATCATGAGGACAATCGACTTAATCAATCACCGATTTTGATTTTGAACGATGATTTTTATTCAACAGCTTTTAGAACACTGAACAATATGTATTCAGTTATAATAAGTCTTTCAGACAGTTTGCACCCTAGAGTGGTAAAAAAAAAAACAGTTGTCGGCATGACACGGGTTATGTTCTTCTCATATATGTTATGATGGTATGATACTAAACCCCTTAACGAGAAGGATTGTGCCTAATATTCATATGATGAAATCATAATCTTTCAATCAATTTAAATGAAGTCTGGAGCTGGCATGTCAGTTAACTGCTAGAAACCTGTTGTTATTTATGTATTTTTGTCATTTTGTTTATTTTCTTTGGTTTCATCTTCTGACATCAAACTCGGACTTCTCTTGAACTAAATTTGAACGAGGGTATTGT
Organism: Mytilus trossulus; assembly: GCF_036588685.1. Classification (NCBI taxonomy): domain Eukaryota; kingdom Metazoa; phylum Mollusca; class Bivalvia; order Mytilida; family Mytilidae; genus Mytilus; species Mytilus trossulus. The sequence continues at coordinate 220,892 of NW_026963372.1, forward strand.
CATGCATTTACTTTTCTACATTGGCTAGATGTATAGGGAGAGGGTTGAGATCTCATAAACATATTTAACCCAGCCGCATTTTTGCGCCAATCACAAGTCCGGATCATCTCGCCTTTGTTAGTCTTGTATTATTTGAACTTTAGTTTTTTGTTCACAATTTGGAAATACGAATGGCGTTCATTATTAATGAACTAGTATATATTTGTTTAAGGGTCAGCTGAAGGACGCCTCCGGTGCGGGAATTTCTCTCTACATTGAAGACCTGTTGGTGACCTTCGACTGTTGATTTTTCTATGGTCTGATTGTTGTCTCTTTGACACATTCCCCATTTCCATTCTCAATTTTATTTTATCCCTTCTTTGTGCAGTGTATTAGTTGCAAGTTTTGAATATCCTCTCCAAATTTATTTATTCACTTTTCATGCCTCGAAAGGCAAGTAGGGGGATGACGTTATACCGTATTTGTTTCAAGGGAAGTAGTGATTTTGCACCGTTGAAAAAGGTTAAAAGATAGTTTGTGTGAAGCTATCGAAAGAATTTGTGACCCCCTGAACACAAAATTGTTCATATCTTGAGTTCGATCTGATGGTTTTTCCCATAGTTTAGTATAGTTTGTCCCAATAGTAGTACACCACACTGTACAAATATTATTTGTTATCAGTAAAAATAGATTCTTCACTTTGACACATTTCCTGAATGATATTATAGTGTAAATTTGTCAAATTGCAAACAGTAAATATTTTTAAAATGTATTCTACAAATATGTCACATTTTGGCTGATACGGTCATTCAAACTTTCTATCTGGCAGGTTTTCCTGTGTCAATATTTGTGATTTTAGACTAGTCCCGCCAGATATATATAGTATTTTCACCGTTTTCGTGTAGTTTAAGAGATTTTTATTTGATGAAAAAAATGAGAATGTTTTTTGTCAACTATAACTGTTACGTCAGCATGGTCAATCAGTGTTGTAATTTGCTCAACAAAAACCGAACTAAATTGAATTACTTAAAAAAAAACCATCCGTATTTAGTAAGCAAATTCATCATAGATACCAGGACTAAATAAAATAGACTCACAAATAGTCTGAAACAATCTTCTGGTTTGTCTTGTTGTCAATATTTTCTTTCTTCTCAGAAAGTCGGCCAAATGTCCAGCTCCTATTGACATGATAGCCTGACAAATGTATGGTAAAGATGACAGACCTCCATTCTAGGGATTGAATTAAACAATAAATCACTATATGACAGTACATGTATAAGCAATTACATCTTCTTCATGTTTATAGATATATATTTCCTGTTTATATTACTCAAAAACAACTCTTTTGCCATAAAAAAAAAACGAGCTTATAAAACTTATTCCTAGTCTGGTTGTTAAATTGACTATCGTACCCTTCATGATCTTTCATGAATACTGCCAATTTCAGATGAACGTTTTAATAAAAATTCATGGAATATGTTTGATAAGCGAGTCTTTTGGCGATTTCATTTTTTAAACTATTAAAATTGGATAACTAGAGTTGACATCTTGCGATCTGCAGTTTTCCCGAGATGATAAAATAATTTCTTCCATAACAAGATTTTTTTTTGTGAAAATGAAAATTCAACGACTAACCCTAATCAGGCCATAAGTCCTCTATAAGTATGAAAAAAGAAAACACAGAAATTAACACCTATATGTCACCTTACGGCCTTCAACAATGAGCAAAACCCATACCGCATAGTCAGCTATAAAAGGCCCCAATATGACAATGTAAATCAATTCAAACAAGAAAACAAACGGCCTTATTTAAATAAAAAAAATGAAGGTCATACATTAACATCATGCAATGTGAGACGTAAGTTTAGAATTCAGTCAGACAATTTAATAGTAACAGTTGTAACATTCTCATAGAATGAAAAATACCAATTCGTTCCGTGTTCATCTCTGGAACTTGTCATCGTTGTAACGAGATAGATAACAGTTTACAATCTTAAGGTTGTAGAAACTTACACTTTTTATATCAAATTTCAGAACTGACTTCATGAAAGCAGGTAGATTTGTAAGAAGTGTATACCAGCCCCAGTTGTTACACATATGGGTACATATTCCTACCCATAAAACAACTGAGGTTCCCATCTTTTTCCATGGTATGTCTGATACCTGTTAATTAGAGGAAAATGAAACAAATCAGCAAACTTGGACAAAAATGTGAGATCTGAATATTAGTTTTGAATATATAATCACAAATCTACTTATATTTCGTTAAAAAGACCAAAAATATCACTTCTGCATGTTCTCAATATCAAATATGTGTTCGTCTATAAAGGTTTAATGTCATGAAAAAGGATTTAAGGTTATGACAAACGGTTTAAGGTCATGACAAAGGGTTTAAGGTCATGACAAGGGGTTTTAAGTCATTACAATACCACCGGAACTTTAACAACCGAATGAACCATTTTGCCAGGCATCCTTTACAAAAAATTGATATATCTTTCATTTTTTTTTGTAATGCCGTATATCGATGGCATGTTGAATTGTAAATACTAATTTATGTATTGTAGCCTACCATGCCGATTAACGCCACTGATGAAAATAATTAAAAGTATACAGTTATATCATTTAATCAAACACGTTTAAATATGTAACCATAATAACCAAGTGTTATCCAATGCTTAAACCACAAGTAAGGTATGTATATCTAATTAAAGTTTGAAGAAAATGTTAAGATTTGAACCAATATGCATTGATCTGTGGTATAGGGAGCTAATAAAAATCCATTTATGGCAATACAAGAATTTTGCAAATTATCACTACAAATGTGCAGGTTTTTTTATTTATATTTTAGGGTAACTATTTAGCAAGACATCATGTTGCTACAGTGTGGCAACCAATTTTATTTTTATTTTTGTAGATATTGTTGTTATTATAGTATGAAAGAACATTAAAAAAAAGAATTGACAATATGTTAAAATACGTAGCATCCTAAAATATCTCGGATAGTGTATCTATTGTTTGGGAGGGGTGTATTTAATTCTGTAATTAACATCGGGTGTACATGTTGCAATTACCAATAGTACACTATTAAACTTAATTGTGCATGTACCTTTCTGGATGTGTCAAACTCTATAGCATTCGTTAGATATCGTAACTCTGCTTTAGATATCCTCGGATGTTCTGAAGGGGAATCTCTGGCTTGGTAAAACCAAACAACAGTCCAAATACAACTCATCCCACCTGACGAAAACAAAACATATACAAATCAGTCTTCACACACACTTAAAAACCATTAAAGAATATTTAATGTTTATCCTTATTTAGATTTGCTTGATTCCATGTAAGCAAAAGTAATATTTTTTTGGTATATTTGTAATTATATGAATTTTCAGATGACACTGGACGCGCGTATCAAAGCTTTTAGACTCGTGTTATCGTGGTTACCTTTGTTGCACACAATTTGTTACTTCTTTGTTACTATTTTAATTGTTTTAACTGTCCTATTTATACCAAATTTGCTTGTTGTGAAATTTGCAACACGAAAACAAACCAAATAGCATAATACAAGTACACTGATTTTGACTTTGACAATTCCCGGTCGTTCCTGATTTCACCCTTTTTCTATTTTGGTTATTAACCTTGATTAGATCTGTTTCTTCTCAATCATTTTACTGGATTTTAACAACAGTCAATCTTGTCGCATTAATGATATGTCAAATAAAGAAAGATGCTGGATTGAATGTAAGTCAGTCAAATTTAAACTTAATCGACATCAACAAGTGGTTTGTTGGTACAGTCTGAGTATAAAATTGCATCAATTAAACCCCATATATATTTACTGACTGACTTTAGAAACGCAACACTCATTTTGTAGATTTTTTTTACCAAATAGAGTTTAATCCTCATACAACTACCATTCATGCTTATCGTGCTTCTTTCTCCTTCGAAAAAAAAATAACATCTGATTTCCCTATGGTTATTAAACATTCCGAATAATTGAGATCGCACGCATTTCAGAAAGCGAAATTTCGAGCCAATAAAAGATTTTTTTAAATTTTTTTTCTTTGTGAAACAGTTCTTTCAATCCTTGGACACACTGAAATGAGCGAAAAATGTTGCTTCATCATATTGCAAAGATTGAGGAATAAAAAACTGAATCAACCCATCAGAATACTGCAAACAGGAAAACGTGCTGCAAGCAAACAATTTGACGTCAGAAACTCGTCCTTTCGACAATAATACCGTTAGAAGTGATTTGTTGAAGACCATCATTGACCATTTCAACATTTAGTGACAATGCAACGTCAATATAATTTGATTACGCAGCGTCATTTGCGAGACAGACCTACGACCGCAACGTCAAATGCTAATCAAATTGCTGAAAGTCATTTTGCACAGCTTTGTGCCATAAATGTTTCCCATTAACTGAACTCCCAAAGAGTTGACTGCAGAAAAACATTTAAAGCCTTAAAGTTTCAATCGCATAATTGCCAAAACCCATTGTTATGGGTGGAACAACGGTAAAATCAGAAAGTGAAAAACAGAACCCAAAACGTGCCGAACAGAATTAGTTGACCTTTCTGGTAATCATTTTTGGCGTTTGTTACAGGCAGCCATTGCTTCTGACGTTTACACGTTCATTGGTAAGGGTAAAACCAGGGTTTCAGTGTATAGCACAATATTTGAATGTTGAAAATGACGTAACCAATTCAACTTTCGACCTGGATTTTTTTTAAACATTGAAGTAATGAAAGAACTTTCTGTTCATAAGTTTGTTTACAAGAAATTGAATATTTGAAAATGGGATCTACAAAAAATAATCTAGTGATGCGTTTTTAATTTCAGTCAGTATGGATGTTTACTCTGCCTTACAATGCTCATCACAATAGTTTTTTTTTAAATTATAACTGACCTTATGATGATTTTGTATAGGTTAATTGAGATATTTACTACTGTAAACTATTTCAGGATGATCAGTTATCTGTAAGTCTGTCTACCAAAAGTCATGGAAAGCATTTTGGCTATACTAAACCCATATGTATCTGTTTTTGTCGCAACTATTGCGAATTGATATAAAGAGGTTAAAATACTAAGAGAACATTCAAAAGTAATGACAATACCCTGTTGTTCCTGATTTCGCCCTTTTCATATTTTGGTTATTGACCTTGATTTGATCTGTTCCTTCTCAATCATTTTACGGGATTTAAACATCGGTTCACATTGTCGCCTTAAAGCTACTACTATGTCAAAAAAGAAAAATGATGAAATAAATATAACTCCATGAAGACTACACAGAATACACAAGATTAGAAACCAAGAACACCATCAAAAAAGGGTTTGAACTTATATTTATCTGCCCATGTTGAAATCATATTAACTATAAGAACCCTTTGTTAGTACAAATTCGCTAATGAGTCTCTTTCGGTGATCGAGGAAAGTGAATAGGATTGTGGTAATGACAATGAAAAACGATTAAGAAGAAAGAATCAAATCAAGGTAATAAAAACAAAAGCTTTTACAACAAATGAAGTTCCATAATATCTCAATATCATGGCTTAAATTTATCAAACTAAAACTATAGGGGCTTATTTAAAAAGATATAAACCAGTCACCAAACATTCATAAAACATTTTATGTCAGAAAACTGGAATGCCCCTCTTTTTGTATGAATAAAATTCGATTTTTCTGAAACATTAATTCGAACATTTATCAATAGGTAGAGTACGTAAACAGACATGTTGACAACCGATAGCAATCAAACGACAACGGAATACCACAATACGATCCGTTAACGGGTGTATACGCAGTGAGGGGATACAAGATGATTTTTTTTGGTTACTTCTATACTTTTGAGAATTTTTTCACCTATCTCGTTTACAATATATTGTTTTATATTTCATGTTCGTGATTGTTTGCGACACAGATATTGCATTTCGGTCAAACAAATTGTGATTAACTTGCGACATATTGCAATATATATCAACCTTAGCTTTTTAAACATTTACCAGTGATATAAAATATTGAACCCCATCCATTGTCGAAACCATATTCACAAAGAAGTCCTGATGCTGCAAATGTACCAATTATTCCAGCCGTTGCTCCTTTAAAAATATAGTTTATGTGTTTAATTTAATCTGTACTTTCTAAATACGCATATGGTTGTATCTAACATAACAGAAAGAAAGGAATCTGTCTAAAAGGTTACTTCAATCTGATTGTATGGTACTTTGTTTCATATCATTCAAACGAAACTGCAGGGAGAAAAGTCAATCCCTATTTTACTTTGCCAACTAACTTCTGCATCAATTATCTAACAAATATACATACACTCTAGTATGTACTCAAATGTATGACAGTTTAGTTAATTTAATTATGTAATTTTCCTATGTCTTTGGGTTTTTTTTTTATAGAGTTATGATAAGTGTATTTTTAAAATGGAAAACTCCTCTTTGGTCGCGTAGTTGACTTTTGACACATTCCCCATTTCCATTTTCATTCTCAGTTGTATTTGTCAATAGTATACTGAATTATCATTTGAAATACCATTTTTAAAGTATAAAGTAAAATCGACATTATATTGAACTCCGACGAAAATTATATCGGAAAGTCCCTAATCAAATGGCAACATCAAATGACAAACCATATCAAACGAATGGACAACAGTCATATTTCTGACTTGGTACCGGCATATTCAAATGCATTAAATGGTGGATTGAACCTGGTTTTATAATCTCATACTTAAATGATCATCGTCAAATGGTGGCCTCTTATTACTTAGTATCAAAATAATTAGCCTAAAGATACAACAAATATTCAAATGGATGCACACACACTCAATTTAGCATAGTTCGGGTAAATATGAAACTTACCTACGTAGGACGTTGCAATAAGTTTGCTACGTTCTAAAGGAGGAGCCCATCTTCCCCACATTGAATGGCCAACAGGAAACACAACACCCTAAAAGAAAGAAACAGAAAACACGTGTTACATTATTAGCTGATCGACGCGCTTTCATGGATTTATCTTCATCCAGAAAGTTTAAATCTAGATATCAAAATAATATTATAATGGATACGTTTATATTATAAGGATATTCCTGCAATATAACGTTAATGGTCAAATATCATATATAAATTTATTGAAAATAAACGTACATGTAAATATCAAAGCCATGAAAATACATAAAAAAAAATACAGAACTCTTAAATGAATTCATAAAGGTGACGTCTATATATATAAAAAAAGGAGATTACATGCAGCTAATTAAAGGCTGGTGACGTTCGAGATGACAGGGAACCGTATTGATAACTGTTTCTATGTATGTTTTCTTTTGGCATTTCAATGTTTCCGTTGTTCGGTTTTGTTTCCTCTTAAAGTGTGTTTCAGTTAAGTTGGGAGTGTTGATTTGATGAGTTGACTCTATTCCAATGCATACCTTTTTTATACTTTTCAAAATAATGACCTTCAAAAGGATTTAGAGACTTTTTAACATAGAGGGTGAGAAAGAGGTAATATATAGACCAAATCAATCAGGTTTTTTTTCAACATATAATGAAGGGTTATATACAATGATATAGCAACACAACTTTTATTTACTAAGATTCAATAGATTTATCATCAATTTGGAAAATCATTGAATATAATCCTATAAATGTTTGAATGAAACACATACCGTAGCTACTCCCAAAACAACACGAAGTACGTACACCAAATAGACAGACGTTCTTGCAAACACTGGCGTTAAAAGTGTTGCTACCCCAGATATAGCCATGGCGGTGCCATAAATACGCTTTCCACCAAATCTATCAGCTAACCATCCTCCTGGTATTTGTGTAAAAATGTATCCGTAAAAGAATGAAGATAGTATTGCTGATCTTGTGTTCTTATCCCAATCAAATTCTCCTCGCTTCAACAAATTATATGTGAATGTTGATACGGTTTTATCTTAAGGCATACAAACTGTATCAACAAGCTAACTTTATTTCTTAGTAAACAACAACAGTTGATTTAGGTATACAATATATGTCTTTTTGTTGTTTTATCTTATGTAGTGTTTTTTTTTATTGTTTTGTATAGTGCGTTTTTCTGTTGTGCCGTTGCAACACTGTCTTTAGTTAGATGGAGGGTTTGGTGTAATCTTACTAGTTTAAACCTGCCACAATATATATGTGTCTGTCGTCATTTAATTCAGGAGTCTATCATATTTGTTTTGTCAATTTTTTTGGTATAATTTATGACGTTAGTTTTTAAAATGACTTCTTTCATATATTTCATATCGGTGCCTGTCAAAGCCTTCTATACGATATGAGTTTCTCATTGTGAAAGTCTTAATAACTGAGTATGATTGCTAAAAAAAAGGCAACAATAGTATAATGCTGTTTAAAAGTCATAAATCGATTGAGAGAAATCAAGTCCAGGTAACAACTAAATCCGACGGAAACACGTCAACTATGAGAGGAAAACAACAAAAAAACAGAACACAAAAGTGCAACAATAACAAACAACAATACAACATATTTATACACGAACTATAAGATAACAACTGCCATTTTCCTGACTTGGTACAGGACATTTTAAGAAAAATTACCTGGTTTTGTGGCTAGTCAAACCACGCGCTTTATGGCAATGTTGAATATACTTCTAAAATGATCGTACGTGACGGGAATACAGTATAAATACATGCAAGAACACTAAAGACATATGAATACATAATAAATATATAATAGTACAAAGTGTGTGTCTGGAATGGATCAACACCACAAAACGTTACAAAAAGTAACGCTGCAATCACTTCATTCGAACTTTAGTAAATAATTTTTCATTGACAATTATACCTATTTTCCCTGCTGGACAGAAATAGAGCATTGAAAAAAGCTGATCAATTCAAAGTCACAAGAAGATGACATAGGGGTCAGGGCCTCTAAATTGTTATCAAATTAATATATAGTAATAGTAATGCAGCTTCAAAAAAAGTGTCAATCAATTTCACAACAGCCCTATCAAAGTAACCCGGTTTTTTTTCTCAATCGATTTGTGACTTTTAACAGCGGTATATACTACTGTTGTCTTTTTTATTAAGCAGGAAACTCCCTTCAACATTTTGCTGGACCTCGTTCAATAACAACACCATCGTATGACCGACGTTCAAGGGGAAAGGGTCAATGTAAGCAAATTATGTACATTTGATTTATTTCAATGCTGTGTATGGTATTGTCTGGTGTTATCAATAAATTAGAGTTTTGCTTTTTTTAACCTAAAAGTAATCCAATGTTTGGCTTTGATGTACTTATTTCATACAAACTGGTTGTCCTTTTAAACAACTTCCTCAGATGATTCTAATAATAAGATTTGATGCAATCATTACTAAAGTACCTCTTGAGCTTTAGGGCTCGTGACATCTAGAACACCACATGTATCGTCAGTCGTGATATTGCTCTGTGATGAGTTCATTAAAGTGGAATTATCGAAAGGGGTCCTCACCATACAAACAAGTGCAACACTGATGTTTACTCTCAACGCATATACATTGAAATACCCCGTCAAAAAGAGGTATGCCAAAATCCATCTTTGTGACAGGAAGGTTGGAATTTTTTCTGAATACCATGTGTAAATAGAGATAAATAAACTGTGTTATTGTGAACAGTAAAATGTTCAAAGGTAAAAAAAAAAAACTAAACGTGACATATTTATTTAACAGACAGTTCAATGAAACATACCAGTAATGCTCTGAATAATTGACTTCTATTAGCGCAGCAGTAGTCCACATCATAAATCATGGGTAAAATTGATAAAGGTGAAAAACAAAACGTGGGGAATCACATAAAATAAAATAGAATAAAATAAAATAAAATAAAAAGACGCGAGGTCGGGTGCGTTGATAGGTTAATCAATTTGTATTGCATTATTCACACTAAAAAGAAATATCACACTCGGAATAAACACTAAAGAAAAATTTATTTGTCGTATAGATTGTTTAGTTATTTAAGATTTAGGACCTCACAAAAAGATCGCTAGTGAGTCCAAACACTGGCTCATTGTATCGATTTACCAATGTGTAACCTTCAAGCTTTTGTTTTAAGTTATGTTGATTTTAAACATTTTCCGTCAAATCAGTAATGGATCATTTTTTTTGTGTCAGCAGAAAAAATGAAATTTAGGAAATTAACAGGTATCGATCCAGACGATCGTTGTTAACTTATCGGTCTTTTGAAAAAAATCAAAAAAGTCATTAGATCATTAAGTATTATTTTTAATGGTATTAATAATGATTTTTTATATCAGTAAATGTTATTTTTATATACATATGCAAGTGCATAGATCTGCTGTCTATCGATTCATGTATCTTGGCATTGGACAAGGTCATGTTTGTCCTGACTGTTTATGTTTTTTTCACCTAATACATAGGATGATGGATGCGTACTGACTGATATTTTAGTCTCAGATACATGATTTTGTATATTACAAGTTGTAATTGGCTTTACCTAGCTGTCAGGAACTGCAAAAACTCTCAGCATCGTTCTTAGTGTTGGTTTTTTTTTAGGGGGGGGGGATTTAAAAGTCCCCAGTCAAGTCCACAAACTTTGGCTATATGAATTTGTGTCCATTAAGTGATTTTTATAGTTCGTTCTTATGTTGTAATGTTACAACACTTTCCAAAGTTATGAGAGGGTTGGGAACCAGCTAATATGTTTTACCCCGACACATCTGTATATATGAGTCTGTCCGATGTCCGATGCCAGGAGCCTGTAATTCAGTGGTAAATTGTCGTTTGATGCTATGTTACATATTTGTTTTTCGTTCATTGTTTTGGACATTAGATTGTCCGTTTATTTTTTTCGTTTTAATTATTTTACATCTGTGATTTCGGGGCCTTTTGTGGCTGATTATGCGGTATGGGTTTTGTTCCCTATTTAGAGCCGTACAGTGACATATAGCTGTTAATTTCTGTGTCATTTTGTCTCTCGTGGAGAATTGTCTCATGGGCAATCATACCACATCTTCTTTGTTATATGTGCAGTTTAGATGTTGAATTTGCAGAAGCATCTACACATGAAGAATACATATTAAGGCTTTTGATTCACTATCATCGTTTTAATAGAGACATGCTTACCTTTAAAACTTTCAGAGTTTTCACACACATTGTTTGATTCATTGTCCTTGCTTGCTTCCATATTACCTACTTTTGTCACTACAAATTTCTTTAGATTGCATAAGTGGCTAGTTGACAGTCAGATCACGTATGATGGTCATATTGTCAATTCATATAGCTTTGTTGTTAAAAGATAAAAATGTATAGGCCTTACGCAATTTTTTTCTCATTTTTATCATATAACGTTCTTCAGGTAAAGTATTTAACAAATTAAACCGAGTGGATATACTTCAGGGACACTCCTATAGGAAGGTGAAGACAGCTATTACATCAAAAGAAGAAAAAAAACTTGTATTCGTGTTCTCCAACATTTGTACATTTAGTACTGTATATTTTTTTGATAACCGATTGTGCTTTTAATAATTTTTACATTAAAAAAACATACTTGACAAGTGTTCAATTCTGTAATTATCAAATATTTTAGTTGTAGCTATAATAAAATGCCAAAAATAGTAATTTCTATGTTTTTTTGTATTTTTCTTTTATTAATTAATTTATTTAATAATTATTTTCTTTTTTTTTCAGTATATATATATGAAAACCTATGTAGTAACATTGAGAATGGAAATGGGGTATGTGCCAAAAGGACAACAACCCGACCATAGAGCAGACAACAGCAGAAGGGTTCCAACAGGTCTTCAATGCAACGAGTAATTACCGCACCCAGTGTCGGTTTAAGTCGTTCTTCATCAAACTTCTTTTGGAGCAGTATGTGTACAAGAAGCAAACCCATGTGACTTATATCAGAGTAGTATGAACATACACAGTCGTCACTCAAAAAACGAAATCGTCAAACGATGGCGCAGAGGGTATATGTGTATTCTGAGAATTGGAAAGTTGACAAAATAGAAAGATTGAAAAAATGACATATGAAAATTTATAAATATGTTTAAGTGCATTAATACACATGAAGATCATATGCTAACCTTTTGTAATTTCGCAGGGTAAAAGATGGACGTAATATGTAGGATATTTTTCTTTCAGAAAATACTGAAAACAAATGGGAAATGTGTCCATTAGCACAGAGATGAAGCCCCCACTAGCATTTAATTTTATTAAAGGACATAATCAAAGAATAGTAAAGGTTACGCTTCGAAATTTGAACTTAAAATGAGTTTTATGGTAATAAGCATTATAGATGTACATTTCATATACATTTAGTTGAGACAAACTAAAGTAAGGGATCGGAAAAAAACAAATAGTACTTTTTTCCATTTTGAAAAGGGACATAACGCTAGGCTAGAACTGTCAAAATGACGCCACTAAAATTCATACTCGCTCTGTTTTGTTTGTTGTAATTAGCATTGTATATAAGTTTCATACCGTTGAAGCAAGTTGCAGTTACAGAACTGAAACGAAAAATTCATCAATTTTTCTATGTATCAAGGGGAATAACACTTTAACAGTAAAAGTGAATCTAGCAACATTCAAACAAGAAAATGCCTGTACCAAGTCAGGAATATGACAGTTCTTATCCATCGTTTGTCATTCAGTACGGAAATTTTTGTTTTGAATTTTTCCTCGGAGTTCGGTATTATGTGATTTTTCTTTTAACGTTTCTTTCTGATCACAAAACTAAATACATTTTCCTTGCATCAACTTGCATAATTTGTCAATGTAATGTTACCTATTCATTAGCTAGATATAAAAGAGGGACGAAAGATACCAAAGGGACAGTCAAACTCGTAAATCTAAAACAAACTGACAACGCCATAGCTAAAAATGAACAGACAAACAGAAAAACAATAGTACACATGACACAACATAGAAAACTAAAGAATAAACAACACGAACCCCACCAAAAACTAGGGGTGATCTCAGGTGCTCCGGAAGGGTAAGCAGATTATAAAGTATAATAACCTGACATTTCCATCATGTGTGTAGACAGCAATTTATAACAGGTTTTACTAAGAATGGTGAAATTTTGTTGGTTTAACTGTATTGTTATTTTTAGTTTGATGTTGCTTAAACCACTATAACATAACATTTTATTGAATGCATAAACAATATACTTATCAAATACAGCATATACAGTTATATAGTATGAAAAGAATAAATTGAAATAAAATGTCTAGAAGTTCTCTCTTGGACATTTTGTTATAAACTCAAGCTATAATTTGATTTCTTTCGCGAAAGAAATAATGTAAAGGTAAACCATATGTCCCCCGAGTTTATTTCACCCTATAACTATCCTACTAAACATAATTTAAATATTTTCTAAAATGTCATTTTCGCAGCTTCAAGGTCTATGCCATCATGTTGTATTTCTAAAAATTATAGATAAATGAAATTTTGAATATTTTTTTTTTTATTTCGACAAACGAAAAACGACGAGCAAATTTAAAAAGAAATAGTAGCGTCTTTTTTTAAACAATTCAATAAAAAGTTCTAATGAAATTTCTTTAAAATAATATAAATCTATATTTAAAAAATGATTTGTATGAGGCTCCTAATATGCCCTAACATTAAAAAAATACCATGATAATAGTTTGTACAAAGGTGCATTTCCTATTTAATAGCAGTTAAGATTACTTGAGCATATTTAAAAAAAAAAAGATTTTCTTTAAACTTGGTCATAGATAATTGAAAGGCGAAACAATAATCAAAATCAAAAATAAAATTTGATAGATATTATTTTTCCGTTTCTTTAAATACACTATCAACATGCTGATTAAAATCTAGTATACATGATTATACTTTATTGAATCCGATTCACTAACTCCATAATCACATTACAACCTATTGATGTATACATAAACATAATTATAGAAAAAAGTAGAAAATAATATGTTTAATTTGCAAAATGAGTCACATCATGCATGTCAGACTGTAATCTACTCTTTGTAAGGTGGTGGGGAGGTGTCAAAAACGTGTTGTTCTTGTAAACCTACAGTGCTAGGCTGATGGCTGCCACCCATGGAGATCTGTTCCCCAGATAGTTCATTTTTGTTTACTATCTGGTACTGTTGTGCATTGGGATATTGGATCATTATTTGTCCAGTGGTTGTCTGTATCGAGTTATCCATATGACCCTGGGTCTGTGGCACATTCATGATCATTCCAGGTTGTGTGCTATTCACAAACAGAACTGTTTGCTGTCAAATATAAACATGAATAGGTGTCATTAGTTTATTACATGATTAAAACTTTACTATTAGAAATAAGCATAAAACATGAATTTTGAAACATTTTGATTAAATTTTTGTTTATCTAAATATGTTATATCTAACTCCCAAGTAGGAAATATATTGAACCCAGAAAATTCGTTCTACATATATCTGCCTTTCTTGTTTTTTGATACATATCTTATATAGGTATGATTCAATGGAAATGAATGAAAATATAATGTAAAAAATGTGCCGTAGTAGTTGTACGAAACTTCACATTTTAATCTTCCGACCTTTTTGGCGCTCTTAAAAAAAACAAGAGTTCACGATTTAAGGATGTTCGAGCGTCACTGATGAGTTTTTTGTAGACGAAAAGCGCTTTTGGCGTACATACTAAATTTAGTCCTGGTATCTATGATGAGTTTATTCGCTACTCTGTTTCAAAATAACAAGCTTTTTAAAAAAAATGTTATAAATTGATAGTATATTAGTAAAGGCATATGTGCTTGTTTTCGAGATATAAGCCATTGCAAAGGAGTAGGTCCAGTAAGACCCCTTTTTGGCCCCAAAATATTGCCGTTTTACAAAACTGTTAAAATGGAAACTTTTAATTGTCTATTGGACAGTAGAATGCTTCTGCTACATAAATATGGGCTGTTTTTTACTATACAATGCACATATATCGGATACTAGCACCATTAAGTCATGCTAAATTACTGAAATCTTCACAATTCTAGCATTTTAGTTATATTTTAGACGGTTTTTGTGGAAAACGAAAGTGGCCGCATTCGTGTTCATCCATGATATTGATATGTAAGTTGTATTTTATGATAATACATAATATATATAAAGGTTGAGGATGAACACGGATGCGGCCACATTCAGTTTTGACTCCTTTGGCGGGAAATAATTCTCTCTAGACTTTTCATACATTTAACATTGGAACCTTTTGCCTTAAAAAATCATAGAAAAAATAAGATTTTCAAAAATGGCTTTTAAAACTATGCGTAATAAGATTCTGTAAAGAAAAGTAGGGGTCTGTAGGCAATTTTTTTTATTAAATATATATGGATACAACTAGAGGATTCCGAATATCTGACAAAAAGTCAAAAACAAGAGTAACGAACAATCTTCCGTGTCAGGCTCTTTGTTCATTTTAAAATGATTTTGCATTATGTTTGTCAATATCTGTATATCGAGCGTTAGCGAGGTGTAATATCAAGGGGTACAATCAAAATCACGTGATGGATATACACACACCGGAAGTTACAGTAGAACTCGCCGCTTGAAAGGTTAGTAGTTGCATTTTCTTGTTTATATCAATTAAATTTTGACTGTAATTTGGCACACCGAATGTCGGATAGTATGTTGTTTTAAAATACACAATTGTTTTTGCTAGAAAGCGTGCAGTTATTGCAAACACTTCGACACAGTTATCTGGTGAAATTTTGGAACTGTGTCGAAGTGTTAGCATTAACTGCACGCTTTCCAGCAAGGATAATTGTGTATTTCAAAACTAGATAGTATCCGACATTCGGTGCACTGCCTTATTTGTTAAATTTTATTGACATAAACAAGAAAATACGACTACTTACCTTTCAAGCGGTCTGCTCGACTGTTACTTCCGGTGTGTGTTTATCCATCACGTGATTTAGATGTACCCCTTGAATATGTTGACAAATATAATGCATTCCAATTTTTAAATGAGCATAAAGCTTGGCACGATAGATTTATTTCTCTTAGGAACCTTTCGCACTTTTGTTCTATGAAGCGAACAAATATTACACGATAGAAAGACAGCCATTGTGATTTGCCGAAGGTTGAACGATATATAAAATCAACAGTTTCCTGATCACCAAAAATGTACACATGAAGACTCACTTTTAGAATAATTTTATTTAAAATCCCAGGAACACCAACACAAATTGCAACTGTGACGTCAATCACGTGCAGCCAATGTTCTTTTGTAGTTAGGACGTGGCTTTGTTTTCAAGGATAAAGACAACGCCTCATATGTTCTTATTATTATTAGACGTTTAATCGAGATTGTTATACCATGAGCAACATGTTGGGTGACACATTTGGAGCAGGACCTGCTTACCTTCAGCAGCACATATTTTAACATCACCCCTAGTTTTTGGTGTGGTCCGTGTTGCTCAGTCTTTAGTTTTCTATGTTATGTCATATGTACTATTGTTTGTCTGTTTGTGTTTTTCTTTTTTAGCCATGGCGTTGTCAGTTTATTTTAGATATATGAGTTCGAATGTCGCTCTGGTTTTCTTTTGCCCCTCTTTTATAAAAATTTTAAAATGTCTACAAATATACATATATATTTACAAAGCTGATTATATCAAAACAACTTATATAGAACCTTACCCCTTCACTGGATATTTCCCAGGGTGAACAGCAGCAACAAAATGAAGCCGTAATGATTGCCACTATAGCTTCAACTAATGTTATTACCGTTATGATGGCTGATAAAATAGGGTCAGCACCAAAGAACATTCTCTAAAACAAAGCAATGGCATGAATGAAGAAACAGTAAACACAAAGATTTGGAATTGGCAACGCTAACCTTGAACACATACATCGTTAATACGGTAAAAGGTAGATTTAATATGCATTCCTTTTTATTGATCATAAAAAAATTACGGTTATTGCTTCAATTGTTATGTAATATATATTTTTTTTTGCTACACCATTGATATCAGTTGGTTTCAGCTGAATAACAACCGTAAGAAATTTTCAAAATATGTTTTTTTATCTTGAATTTGGTCATTGATGCATTACTGAGCTGCAGTAAACGTGACTTAAATTATTTAGTAATTAATCGGTTTCCTTATTCAACATACAGGCATATGTCATTTCTTGTCAATGCCACGTGTGGTACATGTAAAATTTCGTTCTTACTAGACGATATCACGCTTTTTCATATGCCTCCTCCAAACCACGGTTTTAGGCCTTCGCATATAATCTCTGTAAACCTTCGACCAAGACCTTTTCCAGGTCAGAAATAGTTAACCTAGCAACTTTGATATATCCATGTATTAAATGAACTTAATAACCTAACAATCTAATGTTCCAATAAATTAACGATTGAATTCCACCGTTATATTGTGATTACCATCATAATATCATTATAGTATATCTCATCTTAATTTCATCAATTCGAAAGTTCAAAAGCTTTAAGGATGCCATATTGGTTATGTTGGCCGTTAAGGGATATCTGTGTTAGTGATTTTCACATTTCATTCACAATCCTGTATCTCAGGTGGCGTTTTGCATTTGCGCCGATCTGCATTTCATTTGCGCCGATTTTTTCTACAGGTAAATTACAGGTGAATGTTATATTTCATTTATCATCATTGACCTCTTCCGTTAGCCGGTTGTACAAATGATATGAATTGTCAATCATAACATGTATATGACTGTTGTCCTCTGCTCACCGCGGGGAGATGGGAGTAGGGTGTCGAGCAGGATTAGTCAATTCATACGCACTATGTTTACATACTTTAAAATTAAGAAGTAAAAACCTAAGATAAAAGCACTCTGTGTATAGTGTATATTCTGTTTTGACTAAAATGGCGAATTAAAAATATATTTACAACATTAAAATTATTTAATTTAACTTAAACATATGTGAGAAACGTTTATAACCAAGTTTAACAATATTCCATTCACAGTTTTAAGGAGTAGTGACGTTACGCGCGATGTTCGTACATGTAAGCGTAACACAACGTCGCGAATATTTCGTAACGTTCAAACCAAAACTTCGACTGAATCGTTGTTTTAATCAAGTGCGACATTCTTGTAAGACTCCGCAGAATCGACGATGCGTTTTAACTACTTATTGAAAATTGATGTACTTTAGATTTTTGAAAAATTAAGAAAAATAACATTTTAAAAAATCATAACATTCTACCATCATAAGAGCTCTGATAAGCAAACAATTGACGTAAATTTGAGTTGAGTTCGTTATAACGTCAAAAAATGGCGGTGCGACAACCTTGTAAGCCTTTTGAAAAATGGCTGTTAAATTATCATATATCATTTTTCAGGATATTTGTCTTTAAATTCATAAAATTAAGTAAATTAACATTGATGAAGTAAACATAAATATTTCAATTTTCAATTTTAGATAAATGCTTTTGATTCTCAAATCTGGAATACCATATTTTTTCCCGTGGGAGAGATTTGCCCTTATAGTATGGAACACTTTATTTTTATATGACGTCATCATGATGTCATAAAAAAATGCATAAAAAACTAAAGGAACCCTTCGGTTAAATAATAGAAAAAAAGTTTTTCAAAATACTAAATAGTTTCTAAAGACGAAAATCATAGTTTAGTGGTTACAATAATTGAAATATGTTACGCGGGACAGCCTAAAAATAGCCTTTTTAAAACTGGAGCTTGTCGCATGCAGCATAAAACATAGTTTCAACAATAATTTTTTTTATTTTTTATTTTAAAAAACATTTTTTTTAAATGCGTACAATAGCAATGTATGTGATATCACAAAATTAAATATTGTGGACTTGTATCTTGCCAACTTCACCGATTTTCCAATGAGGTACGAACATCGCGCGTACAAGTATTACGCACCTGTGTTAAACAGTAAATGCAAATAGAAGCAAATATAAAATTAAAATCGGCGCAAATGAAAGAATGACAATTTTAAAAATCGAGTAATGTCATACGCCCATCTCAAGTGTAGCCCAATGTTCATAGAATTTGTACTTGAATGAGCAACACAGCTGGCTGACACTTACACTTCTAGAGCACACCAATTTACCCACCTTTATGTACACTTCTAGAGCACACCAATTTACCCACCTTTATGTACACTTCTAGAGCACACCAATTTACCGACCTTTATGTACACTTCTAGAGCACACCAATTTACCCACCTTTATGTACACTTCTAGAGCACACCAATTTACCGACCTTTATGTACACTTCTAGAGCACACCAATTTACCGACCTTTATGTACACTTCTAGAGCACACCAATTTACCCACCTTTATGTACACTTCTAGAGCACACCAATTTACCCACCTTTATGTACACTTCTAGAGCACACCAATTTACCGACCTTTATGTACACTTCTAGAGCACACCAATTTACCCACCTTTATGTACACTTCTAGAGCACACCAATTTACCCACCTTTATGTGTGGTTTTATTTGTCAGTCTTTAGTTTTCTGTGTAATAACCTGTGATTGTTGTTAGCCTTTTCAGTGGCGGATCAAGATATTTTCATAGTAATTTTTCAGTTATTCACTGTATAATCAAACAATGATTTCCACCAAGCGCGCACTGCCCCCACTCTACTTTATCCGCCTCTGCGTTTTGTCGATTCTTTCCTGGTCATTGTATTGTGAGTTGTAATTGATAATAGATAATAGGATTTTATATTTCCCTTTGGTTTTTTGTCTCATGTTTTATTTTAATAATACCCCATTTTAATATATCATTGAAGTTGTTTAGTTTTTTGAATATGAATAGATTCTATTTTCGTAAATAAAGGCAACAGTAGTATACAGCTGTTCAAACTAAAAAAATCCTTGGACAAAAAACAAAATCGGGGTAACAAACTAAAACCGAGGGAAACGCATTAAATATAAGTCGTAAAATGAATGCACATAATTGAACACTCGAATTCTATAGAAAAATAATAATAACTTACAAATAATAATCCGTTTATTCCTAGAATGATAACCGGTGTACAAAAGATTGATGCGCCAACAATGCTGCACACCATAAACCCAATTTTCTAAAGAAGAAGAAACATAATAGATATAAAGAGTACCAATTTAATGTCTAGTTCTTTTTATTCTTAACCTTTTTTACACAATAAATCAAAAATACATGGAAATGTCGAATTTGTCCAGGAGACAACATCACAACCAAAGAACAAAAACAGCTCAAGTTCAGAAATTGGTTGTTTAACGCAGCGACATAACACCTCATTTGCCGGATGTGGGCCTCAGATGTCTACTACACAATAATGTATGCTAGATGAGAGAATTGAACGCCACACGAAACTCGGAAACATACAAATGAACAAAAAATAAGTGGAAATCCCATCTCATGTTAAAACTTACCAGACTTCTCCAGCTTGATTGTCTTTTTCTTGACATACACATAGGCAGGAAACCAGTAAGTACAAACTGAAAGATAAACATACACATAGGCAGGAAACCAGTAAGGACAAACTGAAAAATAAACATACACATAGGCAGGAAACCAGTAAGGACAAACTGAAAGATAGACATACACATAGGCAGGAAACCAGTAAGGACAAACTGAAAGATAAGACATACACATAGGCAGGAAACCAGTAAGGACAAACTCAAAGATAAGAAGACATACACATAGGCAGGAAACCAGTAAGGACAAACTGTAAGATAAGAATAGTATTTCTTGACATACACATAGGCAGGAAACCAGTAAGGACAAACTGTAAGATAAACATACACATAGGCAGGAAACCAGTAAGGACAAACTGTAAGATAAACATACACATAGGCAGGAAACCAGTAAGGACAAACTGAAAGATAAACATACACATAGGCAGGGGACCAGTAAGGACAAACTGAAAGATAAGAATAGTATTTCCTAATTGTAGGTTTTAACAAAACTTCATTTAAGAATTGAATACTTCTTTTTTTTTAGTCATTTCATTCGAGTGTAAAAGCGTAGACCGAAGTACATTTTTTATGAATAGCGAAAGTCTATATCTAGGCATTGCACAAGGTCATTTTTTCTCCGACTATACATGATTAACACTAAATTAATTGTATATAGTACATTTAGAGATGGGAAGAAAACTCTCCATCCAAGTAACAATTTATATCAAAAGTAAATCATTATACGTTGGATGTGAACTGATTTATATTTTTAAATAAAAGTCTAAGATACATGATAGATTTTGTTAATTGTTATTGGTTTTTAACTAGCTGTAATTATCTGCGAGCATTCTGAGATCTGTATTAAGTGTCTTTTGGTTGCTTATGATGAGGGGTGTATAGTGTTTCCCATAACACACAAAACATGTTGACTTAATTGAAAAAGGACATCTAGAGCGCGCAAACATTTATAAAAAGGGCACCTAGAATGTATGGAATTCTTATGTCATAATCTTTAAAAGTTCTTGCATACGGCGCGACATGTGACAACATCCCCTTTTTATACAAAAAAACCTCTATAACTGTTTAAAAAATATTTGTGAATCAAAACCAAAAAGTATACTGATCTTTAAATTAATATAACTAAGAAATGTTTTAAGTTTTAAGCAATAATCATAAATCGTTTTTGAGATGCAGCGCGACATGTGAAAACTTCTTCCCCTTTTTTACAAAATAATTAATAACTCAAAAATAAAATTCATATAACTTAGAAGTGTGTAAAATTTTAAGTAATAATCATAAATCGTTTTTGAGATACGGCGCGACATGTGAAAAAAAACCACAACCCTGTTTTAGTTACAAAGTCTCGTAACTCACAAAGTTTTAATCTTATTTTCACCAAAAAGTATACAGAAATAGTTTGACCATCATAAGAACAAACAAGTAAAGTTTAATGGGATAAGTCGTTCTCAAGTTACGGTGCAACATGTTTAGGCCGTACGGACAGACAGACGGTCGCCGGATATTTGTATACCATAATACGTCCCGTTAAAATTTTGATGGGCGTATAAAAATGGCATAGCTTGGGGGGAAACACTAGATGTATATACACGGACACGTCCGGGCTGTGTTTTTTCTGCTTTCCATCGATCTGATTAGGTAGTAATTTTTAATTGATATCTTTAATTTGTCCAATCACAGAATGTTTATATTATGATCTCTGGTTCGTTGTGCCAATGTCTTTTTATGATTTTCTTACATGATAAATGATTTTGCCAAAACAAAAACAAATTTTTTAGGGAAACTTTTCGACAGCAAAGCCATTAACTGTTTACTCAAACAAGCTCCGATTTCCTGTACAGTGCGCCGAGCTGTATAGAAAGAACTTCAATTTGAAGAAAAAAATATATTTCAGTCTATTTTTTTTCGAACTACTGATATCTAAAATATACGGCAATACTTTGAAAGAATAACAGTAAAATAATCACCTTTGTCAATATGAATTTTCATTAAAAAAAAAAGATAAGAAACTTTCTGAACTTGTTGACTGTGTAAGTAACATAGCCGTTAAAAGGTAGGAGTGAAAAGAATTTTTATTAAGTTCCTGCTGATGTAATAGTACAACACCGACGTGTCTGAATTATTGTAGGTTTGGACCATCTTCTTTTACCTATATCAATTTTAAATCTACAATCGGTTTGACTTTAGCATTAAATATGGTCATTTATGGATTTCTCCTGTCAAGCAGTAATACAACCACTGCCACAGAGGGGTGGATATTTAATTCTGCGTGATGAATAAATCCGCACATATGTCCGTTCCAATATGGGAACTTCAAATTGTGTGCCCTTTGTAAGGAGTGTACCACACTTTCTGCAAGTTAAAGAATCCTAACAACAGGCAAAATGTCTGCTCCTCACGGCCATACCATCACTTCCTAGTTCCTTCATCAGGGTCAGTCCATTTGCTAACCATACCATTTTTTTGTATCTGTTTATGTTTTCTTGTCCCTAATATGCATCCAATATTTGCTGTTGTACAATAAGTATGCAACAATATATATAGCTATCAATAAAACATTATATTTAAACTGTTTTTAAGCTTATATATGAGTTACTATTTTATCGTTTATTGAAATATATACTTATATATAACTATACACTTACCCATCCACAACATATTATACACACTATATCAAATGAGAATAGCTCCTGACTTTTATAGTACCTCCGACAGCTCCAGTAGTAGGTACTGTCATTATGTAGCTGTTCGTTATGCAGGAGACAGTCATGATAATTCTGAATGCCCATGGCATCAGTGACGACCGCTATCAGGCTGATGATCCCTAGTACAACGCCTAATCCAATATGAATACCTCCAAACACCTTGAATGTCCTCACTGGGTATGTTCTTTGGGGTGGTTGGTCTGGGGCCTCTTGTGTAATCAAGGGATCTCCTGTATTTGGCTTGTTTACAGACATGCTGCAATATGTATAGCAACGAATTATCTTAAAAAACACACAAGCGATATTATTCGTACGACATGAATTGCGATAACTTACGTATACGTAAGGGAATGAAATGCAAGGTGGATATGATGGTAGATGGAAAAGGCAAAAATCGTTCAATGTTGATCCGGGGAGCACGCGGTTGGGGAACTCTTTCAATATAATGGTCTAGCTCCCGTTTTATGACGTTATGTTGTGCCACCGTAGGAATGCAATGACGGCGTGCACAAAGTTGATGGCCCCTGTAAAATGCGCTTTTAAAAGTAGCTATATACAACCGTGTCAAACATATATTTTAATGATAAAACGATTAGAGCCAGCTATTAAAATCCACTTGATTAAAAAGATTATCAAAATTAAATCTATAAAGAATGAAACGAACATGGAAAAAACGGCAAAAACATATGTAACTTGTAACATTAAATAAGCATAAAATATAGTTTTTGACCTGAAATTTGTACAAATTCAACTTATTCCTGCATTTTCGTACAATATTTTTTTTTCGGATTCGGAATATGATTTCATACGAACTTCACCTGAAAAAATTCAAAATCTGACATTGTGGATGAGTTTGGAATGTAGTTCGTTATGTGTAACAAGTAGTAATTTGGAAGGATTAATATCAGAAAAGGGAAGAATCGGTGAAAAAAAATATGTACTTGCTATTTTCTTATTTCGAAATGACTCGATATTCCAAATGTGCAAAACAAGAGGTTTAAAACAATCCGCAAAATATGAATGATTCGATAGTCCAGGCTTAACACCGGAATTTTTTAAATGTCCAGCTATTATGTTACAGTTTAAAGAAACGACGTTTTAACGCTATTTTCTGAATAGGGTTTACGATATAGGGGGGGGGGGGGGGGGCAAGGGGTTTAACTGTTATGCTGTTATGAGGCATTTTAATTCTTTGTTATCTGTTATTCTGAAAATATATTTACTGTTAGCTGTTATTATCTTATTCTTTGTTAGCTGTTATAGGACTTTTATCTATTTTGTTATCTGTTATTGTGAGAACCTATTTGCTGTTACCTGTTATTGAAAAGTGGAATGTTAGCATCATTTGAAAGCCAATCTTCCGTAGAAATTGAAGATAATTGAAAATTGTGATTTGAATGGATAATAGTCTCATTGGCAAGCTTACCACATCTTCTTACAATGATGTCTTTCTACTGGTAGTATTGGGTGACCCTGTATGTGCAGAAGAATATCAGTAACATACATCACATAAACATATTAAAATCAATTGGACCAAGGACCATTCCAGTATATATTGTTATTATCCTTTGTAATAAATTCCGTTGTCTGTGAACATGTAGCATTTTGTACAAATTATAATTCACTCATTACTTGTACAATAACTTATAGTATGGATTTTGTTATAAAAAAGCATTGGTACACCCTATGGATATTTTTTATTCAATGACCACATAATAATCTTTATGTTGTACTATTACACCACTGTCCCTGATTAGGGGAGGATGAGACACCAACTAGCATGATTAAGTTGACGCAGGCACACTCTGTATGTGACTATTTCCAAGTCAGGAGGGAGCCTGGATTCAGTGGTTGTAGTTTGTTACTGTGTTACTAAATTTCCCATTCACTATTTTGTGGATAAATTAGGCAGTTAGTTTACTCCTTTGAATTGTTTTACATTCCTAAGTGGTATGGGCTGAATTATGGCTTTGGAAACTATACAACATCTTTTTCTTTTAGCATTTATATTATCAGTGCTATTCCCTAGCTCTCTTTTCACTCACCATATTTTAAAAAGCTTTTTAACTGCTTCACATGGCGAAAATTGAAGCTCAGAAACCATTGATACAAATAAAGATGTGCCTTCAGTTTAATTTTTCGACAAATACCCTATTTAAAATCCTACAGCTTCTCTAATGCTGTACCCAAATTTTCCATATTCTACAATTTCACGTAAGATGCATGATTGGTGTTTCAATAGGTCCAATCTCTATTATACTATCAGAATATTGAAAACAACACGTTATTAATTTCTTGCGTCCGAAGCGCTTTTTTTGGATTTACCTTCATCAGGAACGCTCAATGCCAAACATTTGAAATCCGAAGATGTATAAGTACCGAAACCGTTGAAGAGCTGTATGTCAAAAATACCTAAAATAAATAGCCAAATTCATCTAAAGCCAACTTTGCCTGAGGGAGTTGAAACCTTAATTTCTTAATAATTTATAAATTTATAAACGGACAAATTTTAGTAAAGTTTGTTAAAACATGTCAGTACCGAAATACTGACTACTGAGCTGATGATACCCTCGGGGACTGATAGTCCACCAGCATTGTCACTTGAGTCAATTTCTATTATCAAAATAACCATAACTGGCATGCGTGTGTCAGTTACTTAATTGTCCTGTCTTATCTGATCTGGGTATTTTTGTATTTTATAAGTTAGTTTCATCATGAGGTCATTAAATAAAAAAAAATATATTGTGCATCAATGTTTTTGTATTACTTGTAAAGTATAAATATTGCTTTTCAGAAATAAAAAATATAAAAATATAATCGTGATAATAAAGTGTCACTGGCTGCACTACTTTCAAACATTAATTAAAAAAACCTAAATCATTAAAAATTGATCCCTCAAATGCCCTAGATTAAAAATATCCCTATTTCAAAAACAGAAACTAGTGATTTCGTTCAGAAAAAATCAACATCCATACTAAAACTTATTGTACAAGTTACAGAAAAAAAAATCAACCAAGGCAGAACTGCCTCAATGACCGAAACGTCTTGTTTACACAAATTACAATTTTCTAGATCCATACCACAAGTTACATGCTAAGATCTACGAGTCATGTACTGTAGTCCGAGATTACTCTGACGTCCGACTGCTGTTTTGTCAGAGTAATCTCGGACTAATCTACTGGATTGGTCGTGGACAGATTTATTTTCATATTTCATTTACTGTTATCTGTTATTGTCCCTTTTCAATTCTTTGTTATCTGTTTTTCACCAAATCAATTCATTGTTTTGCTGTTACTGGGACCCCCCTTGCCCCCCCCCCCCCCCCCCCTCACATAGTCGCTTATTAATTCCTTTACACTGCTCTTAGCATGTATTTTCTTAGATTTTCAGAATGTGCATTTGCTGTACTTTGCTGTTCGAAAAAATGACACATGTTGAACTTTTATTTTCAAAATTATGTGATAAACTACGTGTCCAGTGTTTTTGTTACGCTTACGTTTTCTCGGGGGAAATGCCGACGTCGTAAATGATTTTAGCTATTTGAAGACGTTACGTTTGTGGACTCAGCTTTGTGCACGCCGTCAATACTAACGACTTCGAGTTCTATAATAATAATTGTAACTTGTTATACTTAAATATCTGAGATATTTAGATTTCTTTATCATCTATATTTCTAACTTGTATAAAGTTTCAAACATAGGTGCATGATGACAGGATCCTGTTATGAACCCCCATAGCCCCTTACCCGTATTATCATAAATTCGAGATTATTCAATATTATAAGTTATATGGTTCGCTACTGACCCCATACGGATCCATAGAGGGTTAGTAAAATCCATAGGGGGTGAGGCCGGAGGCCGAGTCCCCTATGAATTTTATTCACCCTCTATGGATCCGTAGGGGGTCAGTAGTTAACCGTATAACGAATTTATCGGACGCTGGACTTTTTCTGCGTCGTTTTGTTGAAAAATAGACAACGAAACGCAACAACATTAATAGATGACGTCGCCATTAACGCGTCATGAACCCCCTATGAAACCTACTAACCCCCTACGGTCTCATAGGGGGTCACCACGTGACGGCGTTTAACCAATCACAACGTGATATTTTATCAATGGTCCGATAAGTACATATATCACTTATATGTACCATATACATACCAATATACCTTCTAGATTCTAGATATGCATGTTTAAAAACAACGTTAAACTCTACAAAAGGGACCCTTTATAGCTTGTTGTTCGGTGTGAGCCAAGGCTCCGTGTTGAAGGCCGTACATTGACCTATAATGGTTTACTTTTATAAATTGTTATTTGGATGGAGAGTTGTCTCCTTGGCACTCATACCATATCTTCCTATAATATCTACATAGAGCGCTAGATATAGTCTAGTTTCACGTTGTTAGTAAACATGCATATTTAGAGCCAAAATATGGTATATTGGTATGTATATGGTACTTATAAGTGATACATATTGAATAATCTAAGATTTATGATAATAAGGGGAATGGACTAGAGAGGGGCTCATAACAGGATGCTTTCCTCAAGCAACTTTGTTTGAAACTATATAAAAACTAGAAATATAGATGATACAGAAATCTATCGTACCGGTGTCCTATAGCCATTCTTCCCCCATGCCAAAATTTCCGGGGGGAAATACTGGATCGATCCAATATTTCCCCCCGGAAAAATTGGCATGATCCCACTTTTCCCCCTCAGCGTTATAAGGGGGAAACTAGGATCAGGCCAATGTTTCCCCCGTGAGTAGTATGATAAGCTAGATTTTCCGCCTTGTAATATAACGTCGGCGACGTCACGATAAGATTTTTTAAATTATAGTAACTTTTTTCTGAGTTTATAGTTACTAAAGCTTCATCGTGTGAATATACATTTGATATGTATTTATATGTGTTTTTCTATGTTGTGATGTTATACTATTGTTTCAGAAAAAGGGAGAAGGTTTGGTACCATTAAAACGTTTAACCCCGCTGCAAATGTTTGCACCTGAACTAAGTCAGAAATCTTATATACAGTAGTTGTCGTTTGTTTATGTAATTTATACGTGTTTCTCGTTTCTCGTTTTTTTTTTATATAACTTAGACAGTTGGTTTTCCCGTTTAAATGGTTTTACACTAGTAATTTTGGGGCCCGTTATAGCTTGTTGTTCGATATGCATGAGCCAAGGGTCCGTGTTGAAGGCTTATTATGGTTTACTTTTATAAGTTGTTATTTGGATGGAGAGTTGTCTCATTGTCACTCATATCACATCTTCCTATATCTTTATACATGTTATATATTTATTAACACGAAGCACAGTCTGATCACATTCATTTTCTTTCGTGGACCCTTGGTATCATTGACCAAATAAATACAATTACTTTAACAACTTCTGGTCAGTCATTAGTTTTTTCCTTGCATGCGGACATATAGACAGTCATTTAAAAATGTTAAAAGACTAGGGGACAAATAGAAAGACTGTTGAACAGAAAGACAGACTTGTTGACTCATAGACAGACTGATAAACCTGTAGACAGATTTGTGTAAATGTAAATGGACAACAAAATATAATAAATCTAATTCAACACTGTTCGGTTTAATTTCCAGACTCTATATAAACATAGTGAAATCTATGATTGGGGAAAGATTGGCATGGGGGAAAAGTTACTATATGTATACGTATTGTCAACTTTCCGCAGGGGAAGAATCACAATGATCCAAAATTTCCCCGGGGGAAAGATTGGCTCATGGCAGTCTTTCCCCCGGGGGAAAAACTGACATGGGGGAAGAATGACTATATAACACCGGCCGTCGCATTTATTCACCTGTTATTTCCGTTAACGGATAAAAGACAAAGACAAATGAGTTAAATTTAATTAATATGTTATTATAAACAATTTTGTTTATAACAATGGCCATTTATTCTAAATCATATCAGTCTGAAAACAAAACAAAGTTAAAAACTGCAGAGATTTGCTAAGCATATGTTATCTCCGCGCAATTACCAATTTTGAAAATAAATTCCACATCCAAGAGATCGCCAGACATCGATATCGGTGTCAACAATTAATTTTAACACAACTTCTATCTTCAGATAATAATTTATGCTTTTAAATGACGAACATCGAATTGTTACCTCCGTTGAATGTAATCTCCGTTGACGTTTTGGTAAAGAATGCTTTCTAGGAGGAGAGTTGTCTCATTGGCACTCACACCACATCTTCCTATATCTATTTCTATCACGTCCGCACTTTTAAGTGTCACTTTATTGGAATACTTTAATAATGCATACCGGAATATTTACGAGGGTCTGGATGCGACTGAATAGAAAATAACAGGTCAAACAATAAAGATTAATTGAATGAATAATGGGCTGCTGAAATCACAGACATATTCAGAATTAAGAACAGAATCAATATAAAAGAACTAAATGGCCTCTATAATGTTACAAAATTTAATACCCTCTCTTCACCCCTGCAGAGCATCAGTTATATACTAAAACCTTGAAGTATGGTAATTTTTAGATGTAGAAGTATATCATATCTATCACTTACTTTGTAAGAATAACGTTTAACTATTGATATCTTTAAATACAGAAATCCAAAAAATGTAAATAAATTTACTAACCTTGAAGCGTACGTGACGTATATAAATAGATGCAGCAGTGAACAGGTCAAGGATGAATCATTTGATGTTTACAATTATTGATTGCTTCGCAATACACAATCTGAATCTTATCAATCTTGTACACGTACTTCTAGTAAATTTGCTGTTACTGTTTCTGTTTCTGTTCGTGTTATTTATTGTATTTATTTAAGTCTTTTAAATGGTTTGAAAAGCAGCGCACCACATACCACACTTAAACAGTAAAGTCAGTAAAGATCAGTAAATATTGTTTTTATATAATTATATCTTTGTATATATATTGCATGGCTTCGATATTATACCTTTCCAATTTGTAATCGATTTACTTCTATTTTTAAAACACCTCAATATAAACTTGCATCAACAAATTATAAGAAAGAA
Organism: Mytilus trossulus; assembly: GCF_036588685.1. NCBI lineage: Eukaryota > Metazoa > Mollusca > Bivalvia > Mytilida > Mytilidae > Mytilus > Mytilus trossulus. Next base: position 251,004 of record NW_026963372.1, read on the forward strand.
ATTAAAAAAATGGTAAAAGAGAAACATAGTTTATGTCGATGGAGAAAATGTTTTTCATTCAAAAGTCGGCGAAAAACAAGCACAGATCTACTTATATTTTACAAGAAGTTTTGTTATGTATCGGACATGTCCAATTAACTTCAAATGAATTCATTATATCGTAATGTGTAAATTCAATTCCTTAAAAATCGAATAACATAAAAAAAAAAAAAAACTTCTTTTAACTACCTAAGTTCATGCTTTAACTATTTGTTTAAAAAAAAAATTAATGCTTGTAGCAAATTATATTTTGCTCAATTTTGAAAGATGACTTTGTGTGAATGTAACGGACGGACAAACGGACGGACGAACGAACGTTCCCAAGTCCTCAAAGACAGAAACACATAAAATACCACTAAGGGTCATAAAAAAGTAAGATTTCCATAGTTGTTGTTGTTGAATAGGTGCAATTAGGGTACTGTGATTGTGTTTAAATATATTTTTGAAAAATGATTTTTTTGTGTAAGAGGGTTAAGAATAGGAAATCTTTGTCAAACGTGCCTAAATTGTAATAATCCACAGCTAGTGCCTCGTGTCATAAAATGTTCAAAATATTTTGCTGTTTGAATTTGCGACAGTCTTATAGTCTCCTCCATTATTGTCGACATGTATGCTTTTTAAATTTATCGACATCATATGAAAAAACTGAGAAAAAAGTATTTTCCAAATTTGTTCAAATAGAATTAAATAATTTTATCTTCCGAAAATACATTGGCATATAAACCAGATGGTTGGCATAATTGAAATATATTCTAAAACAAGAATGTGTCCCCAGTACACTGATGCCCCATCCACACTATCATTTTCTATGATCAGTGGACCATGAAATGGGGTAATAACTCTAATTTAGCCTTGATATTGGAAAGATCATATCGTAGGGAACATGTGTAATAAATTTCCAGTTGATTGAACAACTTCATCAAAACTACATCAACCAAAAACTTTAACCTGAAGCGGGACAGACTGACGGACGAACGGACGGACGCACAGACCAGAAAACATAATGCCCATGGGGCATAATAAGAAAAACATAGAAAATAATTATCGATTTCCGATTAAAAGCCCCTCTCCCTTAAAAATAATAAAGAAATAAAAGAACAAAGTTAAAAGGTCACTGTCAGTATAAAAAAAATGAAATCACTTTTTTCTTAAAAATTTCGATGCAGTGTTCATGTCTTAGCTGGCTAGGCAGATTGTTCCAGAGGCTTGCATTAGCTTTGTCGAAGCGTCTTTCTCCGTATATTTTGATGCATACACGATGTTGTATTAGTCGCATTGCATTTTCGTATCTAAGAGATTTTGATATTTGGTAGGCGCTAATGAGTTCCTCAAGATAGGTGTTAGGTCGTATAGGATTTTAAAAGTACATGTATAAAAAAGCATTTTATATTGTATTCTGTACTACACCGGGATCTAATGTAGTGACACAAGAACTGGTGCAATATGATAGTGTTTCTTGGTACGTGTAACGAGCCATGCTGCCGTATTCTGTACTCGCTGTAACTTATTGACTAAAATAGCACTTACTTCATATAGTTATTGCGTCAATACCGTGTAACCAGTCCACAATATAAATAAACAGCTTTTCTATAAAACCATAACAATTAAGTTATACCATAGACTAGACAGGTAAATACTATTCCGATTTATAATATTTTACAATTAGTATATTAGTCCAAAATTATTTAAGGACAACATATTGACAAAACATCAAAAGTATGCGTGTCAGATGTAATAGACTATACATAGCTTTATATATAGCAGTGGTGTTTGTGTTCTTCAAAACAGTGTTATATCTGGGAATTCGAATGAATGATATGCTTTATATATAAAGTATTACAATATTAGCGTTTCCAGTAACCAACGGATTAACATATGTTAGCCAAAAAAAATAATGTTCATTATGGTCAGATTTTTGAAAATGTTAAGTTATCAAAATTTATAGGTTTTAAAAAATATGGTTCTATGAAATTTCGTTTTTTGGAATTATGTTTATCAAAGTACATACATAAACCATATCAAAATTAAGTTTTGCAGCTCACACAACATATACAAATGCAACGGCTTCTGACAATTGTCTTGCAAGATGTCCAAGCAATGTCAGATTTCGCTGCTTTTAACAAATAAACTGTTATTTGCGACGTTATTTATTGAAAATTTAGATTTGTTGCATGCTAAATAGTGCTTTTCCGTAATTGAACTATAACTCAACAAAACAGCTACATACTTTTTTTTGATAATTTACATGTCAAAACGACTTCGTTTTCAAAGAAATGAAATGTCTTAATTTTTGCAAGTTTGTCCACTAGACGATTTTCGTACGTTTTCTACGTTGTCGATTCGGAACCCTATTTATGGTGGATCATGTGTATATATTTCCTCAGATAGAATTTTCTGGATAGTCAGATACTATCCACAAGACCACAAAGTATATAAAAAATCCGATGACTGGAGTTGTTTGTTTAGATAAGGTTCTTTAGTTGTGAAAAAGTTGTGTATTACGAGAGGATGAAAAAAAACATCTTTTTTCAAATTTTCAAATTAGGGAAGCGTAAAACTGCATTTTTTTTATTTCTCTGCAATAAGATTCATATGTTTAAAGTTAGAAAGTGAAAAAGAATTGGTCCAGAAGCGTGGCTATATACCTCTCCATATCATGCAAAGCTTGTAAATATATGAGATGAATATAATTAAACATTTATATTGATAAATCGTTTCATGTCTTATATAATTGTTCCGTTATTAAAGAAAGTAAAGTGAATTATATAAGCATGATACGTTTCACTTGTAATTCCCGAAAAATCTTTTTGAATTAAAGCAAAATAGATATCTTCTTCCTTTCCGGATTTAAATTGGGAAACAAGTAATTTGATTACGTTTTATGTCAATTGGTTTCTGGTAGAGTTATGTATAACCTATACGCTCATATCTATTATAAGGCATAAATGAATACAATATATATAGTATTGCCGATAACCCAGCAAGCATAGTGGACAACGGAATTTATTAATTTATTTACATACATGTATCTTAATAAATATATATATATACATATGAATCCTCTATGGAGAAAATTAACTTCCTCGATACTACGAGTTACATCAAGAACGGAATCATTATAACGGACCTTCATACCAAACAAACGGACAAACATCAATTCCTTTTTCCAAAAAGTTGCCATCCTAAACACTGCTCCCGTGGTATCCCATTCAGTCAGGCATTACGAATCAAGAGAATATGCTCTAATGAAAATACGAAAGATGCTAGACTAGGACAACTTCGTAAACATCTAGTTGTTCGAGGATACAATAACAACATCATTGATAGCGCTTTCGAAAGAGCAAACAAAACTAGTCGCCAAGAACTTCTTGAGTACAAAGATAAGAATAAAGCAGCTAATAGAACACCCCTTGTACTCACTTACCATCCTGATTTTAAAAATGTGTCATCCATTGTTCAGAAGCATTGGAAAATTATAGAAAATGATTTAAATCTAAAAAAAAGTATTTTCATCACCACCAGTCATGGCCTTCAGAAGACCTAAAAACATCCGTGACAAATTAGTGACTTCTGTATTAGCAAAGCAGCCTACTCCATCGCCCGGTTGCTACAAACAATGTGGTCGAAGGAATTGTTTGTGTTGTAAAGCTGCCAATACAAGCAGTTCTTTCATCAGCTCCGTTACTAAACAAAATTATACCATCTACTCAAATTCCAACTGTAAAACGGAGAACTCAATTTATATATTAACATGTGACACTTGTGGCATTCAGTATGTGGGAGAAACAATGGACAAATTTAATATTCGGCTAAATAACCATCGTTCATCGTACAAAACCAACAAAAACTGTCCTCTCACAAGACATCTTCGTTCAACGAAACATCCTTTTGAAAATGTCACTTTCCAAATTATAGAAGTCAACACAGAGTGGGACACCACGGCGAGAAGGAGAAGAGAAAACTTTTGGATCCACCAACTCCACACTTTAGAACCTGATGGTCTTAACGAAAAAGACGAGAAAAGATACAGGACAGATAAAGAATAATTTAAAAAACAAAGCATCGTCCTTTTTATCCCGTAATATCGGCCAATGGACGTTGCTAATTTCAACTACCAATTATGTATTTTTAAGGCAGCTAAATCCAAGAGCAACATATACATGGAGCTGCAAAAATTTTTAATTTCAAGGCAGCTCAATCCAAATTCAACATAGACATTGAGCTGCAAAATTTTCTTATTTTCAAGGCAGCTAAGTTCAACATATACATTGAGCTGCAAAAGTTTCTTATCATCTACATCCGATTTCACCTGGATAGATGCACGCTTGATAAAGCTAGTTGGTCTAGCGAAATATTGCGTTTATTTCATCATTTTATAAATATTTTAAACATTCTTATATTTACATACTAAATAGTGTGTTAAAATTACATTGTTAGGCAATCTATATATATTTGCGAAAGCAAATTTACAGATCTAACATTGTTGGGTTGATGTTTAGACGAGTTGTATATAGTTGTTCGACCTGTTAGTCAAATGCGTTTTGTTAAAATATACTTTTTCACTTTTTTGGTCTTTTGGAAAATGTTGTTTGTGCTGTTTTTAGACCCTTCTACAACGAAATTTGTTTGACATGCACACGTATAAAAATTGCGGTTTTTATCCAACGCAATCATAGGTTTGAACGTAGTTTTCAATTTAGACTCGTTTATATTTTTTGTTTGGGCATGTATCATATTTTCCCTCCGGTTTATATGATCCGTTCATCCTATATTGTCTCTTAAAATTCAAGAGTCAATCTTAAATTGAGAGTAAATTATATGGCCTTCCAAATACCGTTTCGATCCCTAACATCACTGAAGAGACATATATTGTCGAAATCTAGATCTGGTGTACTAAAGAAATATTGACACCGAATGTTTGTGGCACAACATCATAGCCACAAGTTAACAATTTTTTTTTTCTGTGACTTATTAAATTTATATTCAGATCCATTTTCTTACATCTTGTGATCAATTTTATTTGGCAATCGACAATGGCAGTCAACAGGGTTTAAGAACATCAGTTGTTCGACCTGTTAGTCAAATGCGTTTTGTTAAAATATTCTTTTTCACTTTTTTGGTCTCTTGGAAAATGTTGTTTGTGCTGTTTTTAGACCCTTCTACAACGAAATTTGTTTGACATGCACACGTATAAAAATTGCGGTTTTTATCCAACGCAATCATAGGTTTGAACGTAGTTTTCAATTTAGACTCGTTTATATTTTTTGTTTTGGCATGTATCATATTTTCCCTCCGGTTTATATGATCCGTTCATCCTATATTGTCTCTTAAAATTCAAGAGTCAATCTTAAATTGAGAGTAAATTATATGGCCTTCCAAATACCGTTTCGATCCCTAACATCACTGAAGAGACATATATTGTCGAAATCTAGATCTGGTGTACTAAAGAAATATTGACACCGAATGTTTGTGGCACAACATCATAGCCACAAGTTAACAATTTTTTTTTCTGTGACTTATTAAATTTATATTCAGATCCATTTTGTTACATCTTGTGATCAATTTTATTTGGCAATCGTCAATGGCAGTCAACAGGGTTTAAGAACATCAGTTGTTCGACCTGTTAGTCAAATGCGTTTTGTTAAAATATACTTTTTCACTTTTTTGGTCTTTTGGAAAATGTTGTTTGTGCTGTTTTTAGACCCTTCTACAACGAAATTTGTTTGACATGCACACGTATAAAAATTGCGGTTTTTATCCAACGCAATCATAGGTTTGAACGTAGTTTTCAATTTAGAGTCGTTTATATTTTTTGTTTGGGCATGTATCATATTTTCCCTCCGGTTTATATGATCCGTTCATCCTATATTGTCTCTTAAAATTCAAGAGTCAATCTTAAATTGAGAGTAAATTATATGGCCTTCCAAATACCGTTTCGATCTCTAACATCACTGAAGAGACATATATTGTCGAAATCTAGATCTGGTGTACTAAAGAAATATTGACACCGAATGTTTGTGGCACAACATCATAGCCACAAGTTAACAAATTTTTTTTTCTGTGACTTATTAAATTTATATTCAGATCCATTTTATTTGGCAATCGTCAATGGCAGTCAACAGGGTTTAAGAACATCAGTTGTTCGACCTTTTAGTCAAATGCGTTTTGTTAAAATATACTTTTTCACCTTTTTGGTCTTTTGGAAAATGTTGTTTGTGCTGTTTTTAGACCCTTCTACAACGAAATTTGTTTGACATGCACACGTATAAAAATTGCGGTTTTTATCCAACGCAATCATAGGTTTGAACGTAGTTTTCAATTTAGACTCGTATATATATATATATATATAAACATCTGAAAACAACAATAACCACAATGACTCCTAATAACAAAAACCTTGAAATATCCTGTTAGGTACAACTTAGCTAGAAAAAGTAAACCTTGTACCAACGAGAGCTAAAATGTAGCCGAAATGAATGTTAACATGTAACTAAATACATACATAAATAACTCGATCATCAACGACCTCGCCAGCCAGGAACAACCAAACGAAACCCATTGATGAGATAAACTGGAAACCTGGGTCCGACCTCATGCGACAAGTCATCTCACGAGACATACTCAGACGAATATATTGTTTTGAAAATATATGTAAATGCATGTATTAAATTATATACACAATTTTATTGGAACTTGAATGTTGCCCTGTCTGCGGCGGGGTAGAAAGTGATAATATCAGGGAAAAAATTTCCCGCTATAAAATTAGTCACGTGTCTTATACCTAGTGACTAAAACTTATAAAATTACTACGCTAGTACCGTATATACAATAATTTCTCCCTATACTACGAAACGTGAGAAATTATACGTATAACCTATACGCTCATATCTATTATAAGGCATAAATGAATAAAATATATATGGTATTGCCGATAGCCCAGCAAGCATAGAAATACCAAAGAAAGGGTTGGAGTGTAGTAAAAATAATAAATATATATATATATATCGTGTGGTCTAGCGGGACGGCTGCAGTGCAGGCGATTTGGTGTCACGATATCACAGTAGCATGGGTTCGAATCCCGGCGAGGGAAGAACCAAAAATTTGCGAAAGCAAATTTACAGATCTAACATTGTTGGGTTGATGTTGAGACGAGTTGTATATACATTATGTACACAGCCATGTATCACCATCATTGATGGCGATCCGATGGATACATCTGTTGTAGGGTTGTCACTGACTCAGACGTACTTATGAATATAATTATTTTCTGTGACTGTATCTTACATTAATTTGTAGGATCCTTTACTATAGATAATTTAGCTGATCTGTAACAATAACATCTTCATGCCTTATATATCATGTACTGTAGTACGCCGCTAGATTAAAACTGACGAGGAAAGGTAACATATGGCCACCGAAAGCTCTTTTTTGAGAGCCCAGGTGGTCGTGTGGTCTAGCGGGACGGCTGCAGTGCAGGCGATTTGGTGTCACGATATCACAGTAGCATGGGTTCGAATCCCGGCGTGGGAAGAACCAAAAATTTGCGAAAGCAAATTTACAGATCTAACATTGTTGGGTTGATGTTGAGACGAGTTGTATATATATATATCACTGACCCAATTTTTGTGAGACTGAAATTCTCTTTTCTAACGTATCTTCGATATAACCATCTTTGGAAAAATCTGTCTTCCACCTCCCATGTCGCTTTATGCATCTTTCATTTACATTAGACTTAGCAGCTGCAGTTGCACCACCCGATCGTAAAGAATGAAGACCAAGATTTAGACTTGGGGCTACCAGCTTAAGTCTCTTTACAATGTTTTCTTTAGCTGCAGTGTAGCTAATATGTTTTTTCTTATATATAAGTTTGGCTACGCCTTTGGATCTAAATATAGGTTTAAATATGAATTGTTCAGATTGTGCGTCTAAACCAGCTAAAGACAAATATCTTAAATACATGTTAACTGGACAAGCGATAGAAATAGCTTTAGAAATAAGAATTTCGTTCCCTTGTCTGTATTGATCAGTTTTGCTATGAGAAATAAAAAGTTTTGAATGATCTTCGAAAATACTAACATCTTTGCATCTTAATTTACTAATCTCATCGAACCTAAGAAAACCCGAATAAGACAACAAAATCATAGAGAGATCCCTAACTATAAGTAAATCTGAACTATCTGTGTACATAGATCATAAATCAATCAACATGTCATTGTTAACTGGATCCTTTTTGTTTACAGGCCTTTCATTACGTCTTTTGGCGGATTCTAAAAGATATTTTACAAATGAATTTTCTGTCGGATCATTAAAACCGTTAATATCATAGGCCCATTTGATTGAATATACAGCTGAATTTACAACACTTGGAGAACATTGTTCATCTATCAATTTTGTAATGTAAAGTGCTATATGAACAGGCTCGGCTGGCAATTCATTTAAACTGTTTTCGATTGCGAATTTCTTCCATCTATTAAAACTTGAATAGTACTTTTTACAGGTATTCTCACTTCTCGAATCAACAAGGAATGTAGTCATCTTTCCAGCTAAGTTGTAAATGTTACAGTTCTCTGAAACGCCACTCTCTACTTAAGAAGCTTCAACATTTCGTTTGAGGTTCACACCTGTAAATAACAATTGTATTATTAAAAAACTATTCTCAAAGCTAGCATTCTAAATTTCATTGGCAACTTTGCGAAAACTCCGTTATTGTCTGCTCCTTTTACTATCACCCTTTTTCCCGACAAATATTCTATGTCTTGTATATAATGTGCTATACCTTTTGATGTGTAAATCAACGGCCAAAAAGGGGCCGATTTCCATTCAGGAATAACTAAGGTACATGCAGCCTTGTCATGCTGAATGTTTTGTAAAACCATGGGAACAAGAGATGGTGGTGGAACTAACCAGTTTGTGTCTTTACCCCAATTTTGAGAGAATGCGTCTATGCCTTCTGAACCTGGACACCAATGCTTTGAGTTGAAACGTGTGCATTGTGTATTATAATGAGTAGCGAACCTGTCAATGTTATATGGTCCCCATGTACCATTGAAATAATTAAACAATTCGCCATGAATACCCCAATCATCGTTATCAGTGTTTCTGCTCAATTTGTCTGCATATTGATTGTCTGCCCTTGGTAGCCATTTAGAATTTAAAATAATGTTCTTTTCTGAACTAATATAGTGAATATCTACTGCTATGTTTTGCAATATGCTTTCCTTACTGCCGACCTTTAGTATATGTGGGACGTTTTTATTATCCGATTTAATGCTAACCGACTTGTTATCTAAGCTAAATTTACTCTCATAAGTACATAATACTCGTCTTGCGCATTCTAATTCGCGCCACGTTGAACTTTCCAACTTTTCATCACTTGTCCAATTACCTGACATTTCACTGTTGTCAACACAAGTAACAACGCTAAACTGAGTGGATAAATAACCACCGAAGCCTACATCTGAGGCGTCACAAAAAATGTCAAAATCTGACACAAAATCATGATCAACTCTGCAAATGTCAACACCCTGCTTATTTAATTTTCTGAGCAAACTTTCCCAGAATAAAATTTCTGTAAGAGCATATGGGTTCATCTTTACAGGAGCATCCCAACTTGCTCGTCCCATGATACAATCATACAAGTATCTGGTGTGCAATCTCACCTTGTCACCAATAACAATCATCATGGAAATGGTTTGACCCAAAATACTGGCTAAAAATCTAGCACTGAATAACAATCTACCGTTTGTAGCTTCTATGCATAATTTGCGAATACCATTTTCGGCTTTCTCAATTCTCTCTTCCTTGATAAAAACTCTACCTATTATGGTATCCCATGTGTAACCTAACCAATCCATACTCTGACTAGGTAACCAATGACATTTTTCATGAGCTATTAAAAAATCCTAATCTTTCGAGTGTATTTTTAACTTCATAACTACTATTCATACAATTTTCAAAATCATTGCCCCCTCCGAGACCGTCATCTAAAAACATGATGACACGTTTACCTTCTGCCCTCATGTGTTTGACAACTTCTCTTAGCACTTTAGTAAATATATACCCGGCTGTTGCAATACCAAATGGCAATACATTAAACACAAAATAACGCATAATACCATCAAAAACAAATGCAAAACCAAGAAAAGACCTGTGTATTTCTGTGATCTCAATATGGTGATATGCCGATTTCAAATCATAGCTAAATAGAAAATCACCCTTTTTAAAAAGGTCTCGTGCGTTTTTTGTATCTTCGTACTTAAATCTAAATTTAAATAGATGTGGGTTCAAATGCCGACAATCTAAAACCAGCCTAGGTTTGTTCTTATTGTAAGCAACTGTAAGAGGGTTTACAACAAAAGGTCTTTCTTTTACTTCTGAAATACATTTTTTCTCGATTAATTTTCTTATTTCATCTTTAACAAATTTTGGATTATCAAGTGAAGATCTGTTATTCTTCAACAATTCTGATTTTGGTTCTGTCTTGAAAGGTATCTTGTATCCGTTTTCCATAACATCCAAAATATGTGTATTGCTTGTAATTGATTTCCATTCAGGTAATTTAGATTTTAACTGACCAACAGGTGAGAAAATACCTGAAGGCTGATCAACCGTGACATTTAACGGCGATTTAAAACCGACCTTATTATTGCAATAAACTGTCATGTGACCATCAGTTTCTATTGAACTATGTTCAGTATCATTTAAATTTGAACAAATACTATTAGTCAAGATTGGCAAATTAAATAAAGTTTTAAAAGTACTTATTTTCTTCTTATCCGGACAATTGTCCGTCCAATGGCCTCTCAATCTACAGTTGAAGCACCTGCCAGGTTTTCAAGAAGAGTTGGTATTCTCTGCCTTCTCTCTTGTGTATGGTGCTTTTCTTGGGACAATTTTCTTAGATTTCTCTGCTTTCTGTTTTCTTTCTGCTCTGTTTTGTGCCCTGATTATTTTCTTCTCATCTTCCGAATCGTCGGCGATAGGATTTGTCACATATTCACTCACAACCTTCCAACCCAGTTCCGAGGAATCTGCCATTTTAATCAGTGTTTGTCTTTCTTTCACTAATTCCATACCTTCTACTATCTTTGCTTTAGCTGTTTGTACGGAATATACGCTCAAATCTGGCCCTTCTAAGTTAACGTCTGCTTCTTTCAGCTTGGAAAGTACCCTGGATTCATGTTTGAACTGATTCTCATTGCCTTTTCTCTTGAAAGAGTAATTGTCAGTAACGGTCTGCTCGATTTTGTACATTTGAGACTGTGAAATGTCCTGTTGAGATTATCCGAAAGACGATAATCTGGAATCCATGATAGAAGAAATGCTATTCAATATGTCTTGTTGAAGGTTAGAAACGACATTCTTCACTTCAAGCGAAATGGCGTCTTTAATTGAACTAGATATTCCGGTGTCCATACTTCAATGTTGCCCTGTCTGCGGCGGGCTAGAAAGTGATAATATCAGGGAAAAAATTTCCCGCTATAAAATTAGTCACTTGTCTTATACCTAGTGACTAAAACTTATAAAATTACTACGCAAGTACCGTATAAACAATAATTTCTCCCTATACTACGAAACGTGAGAAATTATACTTAATATCAAAATTACCAGGATTATAATTGAGTTTGTCTCATTGGTACTCATTATACCATATTTACCTTCTCATATTAATTACAATTATTTATTTGCTTTAAAAATATCCGGATTGTTGTTTTTTTTGTTATGATTTTTCTATATACACATGGAAAAAAGTATTGCAACACCTTGATTTTTTAAAACTTGAAAAATCAGCATCTTTTTTTGGATGAAATATAATAAAATATGTGTATAATATTATTGAAACATGGTTTATGATAACATTGGCATTGAAACGAACAAACAATGTTAGTAAACAAAATGATTTATATAACCACAATTTTAATAACAAAATGAAGTGTTTTTTTTGTACAAAAAATTGCATTTGACCACTTTTACTGTAGTCGAACTTGACAATGTCAGACATTTCAAAATTAATATTCAGATGACTGTTCACATCATGGTTGATCGTTAAACGCCAAAGAATTAGTACTTTATACGCAGCCTCTATTCAAACGGATAACCGCATCTTAACGTCTTCTGATCCCTGCCATAAATCGACTAATTTGTTTCTAAGGTAGCAGCAACCATTTCTGATGAAGGGCATCGTTTATTTCATGATGTGTTTGAACTGGGATGTCCTTTCGCGCACTTTCCGTCCAATAGTGTCCCATATTTGCTTGATATGGTTCAAAGCCGGGCTACGATCGGGCCAAGGAAGATGAACCAAATTCCATTTGAACATTGGATCTTCCTCCACGATGTCAATTTCCAACTTTGGCGAGCTCTGCACTACATTGGATACGGAAAACTGTGTGTCTGTTCGTTAGCAAAGGTCTCCGAAATGGTCTTATCGCACGATAACCAGCAGCGATGAGTTGATCTCGAACAGTTCTTGTTAAAAGGCTCCTGTATGGCCACCACTCTCTTTTTTAGGATTGTCTTGTATGCAATGGGTTTCCATCTGATCAACCTTCATTATGCTTGATTTTCTCTAGCAAATGGAAAAGGGGTCTTCATTATCTCGGAAGGTCTTTAACAGCGTGTAGTGCCTGCTTGTTATTCTCAAAACGACTTATAGTGGAATGGTGATGACCAACAATACATTTGTTACAGCGACATCCCTGCTTCTCTTATGCTGATAATCTGCCATCTTGATGCAGTTTAGAGTTGTCAAGGACCTATTACAAGGTGTCAATTACATAACTTTAAAAACTTGATTATTTAAAGTGTTGAAAACAATTAGGATAAATACATCTGTTTTGCTATTTACGAGTAGTAGCTGCATGTGCAGATAAAACTTATCGAGTAGATATTTATTGATTTAACTCAGGTGATACTTAAATAATGTTTAACTAGTTCTATTTTACTAAATTATATCACAAAAAAATAAAGAGTTGTTTTTTTAATTCAATTTCAATTTGGTGTTGCAATACTTTTTTCCATGTATATATATATATATATATAGATCTGAGAAAAAAAATCTTTGTTTCACTTTAATAAACAATAAACTCAAAATTGCCAAATGGTGTCTTCTTATGAAGAATTCTGAGAATATTTTTTTACTCGGAGAAAAAAGTTTTATGTCGCCGGGGCCAGTTCCGTTTTTTCGGTTTAGATTCAGCATGTTTAAGCACATTCATTTACTTATGTCAGCTAAACAAGTCTCTAGACGTGACGATATGTTGTCCATATTCATGTCTATTGGAAATGACTCAATTTTTAACAATGAAGAAAAAAAATTAAACCATGGGTGTCAAAATACACAATCTACAAGTAGATCAATTTCTAAAATTACAACATTTCCAATACTAAATCAACAACCCCATGTAGAAAGCTCAGACTTGTATATTATATAAGGTTTATGGTGTTGCTATGTGAATAAATACCGTAAGTACCATCGATATATTTTCCTGCTAGCTGTATGCCTATCTGGAACACGCAAATTTGCTGTATATATATGCAACTAGATAAGAGTAGTTCATGGACAATATTTCAATGGAGTCGTTGATATGCAGCAGATAGTTATCAAAGGTACCAGGCTTATAATCGTATCTTTACTTGGTGGCATTATAGATTTTATGCATTCTGTAAACTCTGACAACTGGAGAAACATGATTTGTTGCTTGGCAGATCATATATTTAAGGCCGAATTATCTGAGCATAGGTTTAATTTGGGTCACTAAAATATTTGCATCAAACAAATGTAGCATGTAGATATGTTCCGGACCATATGAGTATTTGGACCATACACGTATGGTCATGAACATATGCGTATACTCATATGGTCGGACCATATGAGTATAATACTCGTTTGGTTATTAACGGGCCGGACCATATGAGTATTTGTACCATGTAGGTATATTTTTTTTAAAATTACATTATAAAAGTTTCAATAATACAAAAACTTTAACTAAAAAACAATGATGGTTACATGACAATCTATTATTTTATAATTCAAATACTACGTACAATTTAAATATTGATGCCATAGTTAATTTTCATCGCTAATTACATTCTTGCATGAAGGCTTGGGGTGACATTTACTTCCACACGGTACCATAGCTTTTTGCATTTGCAAGTTTTGGTTGTGCACGATCCTTTTCATTTACACCTTTAGTTTGCGAGAGAAAAGCTAGCCTTTATGTAGCTGTGTACAGTGATACCGAGGTCTTTGGTCATTCCGATATGTCTATGGTGTTTTAAGAAGCTCTAGGTATCAAATATCGTAACATGACTGCAATACACCATATTCACAAGACAACTTAAATAAACTATTTTACTTTCAAATGACTTCTTCACTTGTGTTACAGTTCATTATAAATTTTTGGATTTTTTTTTTAATCGACATATTGCTATTCACGCGTAATAACAAATCGGTAAAAACCATCGGTAATGACCATCGGAATAAAATGTGTTTATTATAGTTTTGACAAGTAAGTAAAATTAACTATGTTACAATTCTAATTTTTAATTAGCTTATCTTTTTATTATAATATAATAATAAAATCACCTATATGATACCGTCCTTTTTAAGCAACGGTCATACCATATGAAGAGTTTAGAAGTATTAAAAGTAAACTGTAACAGCGTGTTAATTACCCCGACCAGACACGTACGGTCGCACCATACGCGTATGGTCGGACCATATGAGTATATACCCATATGGTCATGACCATACGCGTATGGTCCAAATATTCATATGGTCCGGAACAGATATATTAGACATAAAATTGAGAAAGGAAATGGTGAATATGTCAAAGCGACAACCACCCGACCATAGAGCAGACAACAGCCGAAGGCAACCATTGGGTCTTCAATGAAGCGAGAATTCCCGCACCCGTTGGTGTCCTTCATCTGGCCCCTAAAAATATGCATAATAGTACAGTGATAATTGACGTCATACTAAACTCCGAATTATACACAAGAAACTCAAATTTAAAACATCTATATTATATAAATAGTATACTTGTGTTTACAAATGTAAATCTTCAGTATAATGGAAATAAAGAGAATCAATCCATCAATCAATCAATTAATCATGAACAATGTAATTTTTGAGTTTTAAATTTGTTCTACATTTACTTGATGATTGGAAATTCAAACCCCTCTCACGAGTCGATTTTTTTTTCTTCAAAAATAAGCATTTGATTTTTATTGTTTTGTTGATCAACAATCTAAATTTAAATATTTACATACTTTGGATTCATTTATTTTTCATAGTTACCAATTTTCGTGGACAAGGGAAAACTTGAATGTTCGTTGATATTTAATTTCGTGGTTTTGATGAAGTCTACACATAAGCTTATAAAAAATGGTAATTCGTTGAACATTTAATTTTGTGGTTCACTTGTAACCACGAAATCCACGAAATTGGTATCTAACGAGAATGAATGAATCCATAGTAAAATTGAAACTAGAGGCTCTAAAGAGCCTGTGTCGCTCACCTTGGTCAATGTGAATATTAAACAAAGGACGCAGATGGATTCATGACAACTTTGTGTTTTGGTGATGGTAATGTGTTTGTACATCTTACCTTACTGTACATTCTTGCTGCTAACAATAATCTCTATCTACAATGAACTTGGCCCAGTAGTTTTAGTGGAAAATGATAGTAAAAATTTACAAATTTTATGAAAATTGTTAAAAGTTGACTGTAAAGGACCATTACTCCTTAGGGGGTCAATTGACCATTTTAGTCATGTTGACTTATTTGTAAATCTTACTTTGCTGAACATTATTGCTGTTTACAGTTTATCTCTATCTATTATATTCAAGATAATAACCAAAAACAGCAAAATTTCCTTAAAATTACCAAACCAGGGGCAGCAACCCAACAAAGGGTTGTCTGATTCATCTGAAAAGTTCAGGGCAGATAGATCTTAACCTGATAAACAATCTTAACCCACATCAGATTTGCTGTAAATGCTTTGGTTTTTGAGTTATAAGCCAAAAACTGCATTTCACCACTATGTTCTTTTTTTAGCCATGGCAGCCATCTTGGATAGTTGGCCGGGTCACCGGACACATTTTTTAAACTAAATATCCCAAAGATGATTGTGGCCAAGTTTGGTTTAAATTGGCCCAGTAGTTTCAGAGGAGAAGATTTTTGTAATAGATTACAAAGATTTACGAAAAATGGTTAAAAATTGACTATAAAGGGCAATAACTCCGAAAGGGGTCAACTGACCATTTAGGTCATGTTGACTTATTTGTAAATCTTACTTTGCTGAACATTATTGCTGTTTACAGTTTATCTCTATCTATTATAATATTCAAGATAATAACCAAAAACAGCAAAATTTCCTTAAAATTAACAAATCAGGGGCAGCAACCTAACAATGGGTTGTCCGACACATCTGAAAATTTCAGGGCAGATAGATCTAGACCTGATAAACAATTTTACCCCATGTCAGATTTGCTCTAAATGCTTTGGTTTTTGAGTTATAAGCCAAAAACTGCATTTCACCACTATGTTCTTTTTTTAGCCATGGCGGCCATCTTAGATAGTTGGCTGCGTCACCGGACACATTTTTTAAACTAAGTACCCCAATGATGAATGTGGCCAAGTTTGGTTTAATTTGGCCCAGTAGTTTCAGAGGAGAAGATTTTTGTAAAAGCTAACGACGGACGACGACGACGACGACGACGGACGACGACGACGACGACGACGGACGACGACGACGACGACGACGGACGACGACGACTACGACGGACGACGACGGACGCCGGACGCCAAGTGATGAGAAAAGCTCACTTGGCCCTTTGGGCCAGGTGAGCTTAAAAAGGATCAAAGACTAAAGACACATTTAAAGGGTGACTTAAAATAAATTATCTTCAATGAATGTGTAAGAAGTACTGTAAACACATTATAATTGTAAATTTAATTAATTCGGCTTTTCTTTTCTGATGAAAAATCCTTAGTTACCATAATTCGCTTGAAGCAAAAGCAAATTTATTTTAATGAATATTGCGAAATGTGTTCGTTCGAAGAAAACATCTAATATTGTATTCTTGGAATTTAGTGTGGTCTTTGGAAACTTTTTTATGTACATTGATATAGTTTTGTTATTGAAAGGAGAATCATAACATGCAAATGAATAATTTAAGTCACGCTACGAAGCAATTAATAAATGTCATACCTATATATGTATATACGATGATTCAAACTAGAATGTCAATATCACCAATCATGATGACGATGTTGGCCAGTTTCTTTTACATGATTATTTTGTTGTGTGTAGAAGGCGGTAAAATTGAAAACAATGAAGGTAGGACGTTAATGATATTAAAGTACTTTTAAAAATAACATACAGGAGGTATAACATTAAAATCAAAGAAACAACAAAATTTCTCTGCTTTGAACGTTTAAATAAATTTTAATCATACAAAGGGATAATGCTGTATATAATTACAGATTTTCATTTTTCACTGCAATTCTCTTTTTTGCAAAGGCTTGCAAGTTGGTTTAAATATAAAAAAATGTAGTCATACAAACCAGTACGCTTCATGTGTTAGTAATTAGAATTTTTGACTCCTGCACCAAAGTAATCTATATGTTAACTTTTTTACCACAAGAAACTATTTCTAATTATTAGCTTCGATGACAAAACAGAAACCTTCACCAGCAAACCGGAGAGAAATATCCGACGACATTACTGATAAATGGAAAACAAATTACAAGCGAGAATCATTAGACGTTGACTCAAAAGTTGATGATATGATGTTCTCATTACAAGGTATTTTTATTTTATTTTCCTCCTGAATCTTCAAAAAGAGGATTTTTTTTATTGCTTTTGTTAATATTGTCTTCTGAGATCAAATAGCGCAAATACAAAATTTAAACCTGGTATCTATGATGAGTTTATTTACAACCACTGCGACGATGCCACTGCTGGTGGAGTTTTATTCCCCGAGGGTATCACCAGCCCAGTGGTCAGCATGTGCTGACATGAAGTATCATTGGTATGGTTATTTTTAAAATTGACTGTTTACAAAACTTTTGAATTCTAGAAATACTAAGGCTTTTCTACTTCAGGAGTAGATTTCCTTACCTATATTCGACAAAAAATTTGGAATTTTGGTCCTCAAAGCTTCAACTTCGTACTCTATTTGGCCTTTTTAGCTTTTTCGGATTAAAGCGTCACTGTAGAGTCTCTGGTAGACAAAATGCGTGTCCGTCGTAAATACCAGATTTAACCCTGGTATCTATGATGAGCTCATATATATTATGAAAGCAAAACTCACTCATATGTTTCACCTTTAGAAAGCTTGCGGTTATAAGAATGCTCACCCGGTCATAGTTTGAGATGCTCTTAGTCTGTGTCCCATTAGTATATTCACATTTTTAGAACCTTTAAAACAAATAACCAGGTTTTAGTAAATGTTTAAATAACCATTTTACCTCGTATCATTGTCATTATAAGTTTTTATTCATAAGTCGGTATTTCCCTTAGCACTTATCATATGTCCAATTTTTACGAACGACCAAACATCTTGTACTCCTCTTTTTTAGGATTTTATTTTAATCAGGAATGCTCAAACTCATTTTGAAAACCAGGGGTTTTATTTTTTTTTCATCTGTTTATACTAATTTATTGTTTCACTTTAGTTCTTTATAGAAGATTGTTTACAATGTACCATGTCTCAAATATTACAGAGGTATGTTTCCACGATAAACCAAAAAAGACAGCGACTCAAATGTTAAAAGACACCCAATCCATACTGAACAGTGAGTTATTTAGAATTCTTAAAAGATTAAAACAAAAAAGGTATAACGTCACTTACATATACTTCAATTGGTTCTGTGAAATGTTAAGTAATAAATAGAGTAGTTTTTCCCATTTAATTATTGGTTTAATTATTACGTAAAAGAACGTCATAACCCATTTTGTTTAGTAAATATTGTATTTTTTATTGTACAGCATTTGCAATATAACATGCTAGTGTAACTAGTTTGATTCGTAAAGAAGCAGCGACATCTTCATTTGTCTTTTCATAGGAAGACTTAAAATGGCGAAACAAAAAGTGGTAATCCCAAGATATTAAATCTACCATCATTCGAGTTATTGTAATAATGATCTTATTGTAGATATTGATGTATACAGTGATGTAGTGAAACTTAACACACAGCTGAGAAATAAGTTAAAATGGATAGTGGAAGGCAAGTATTATTTGAAATGTAACATTGAATCATTGTATTTTTTAATGGTAAAATCAATAATCTAGAAATAATCAATGAATAAAAGAGAATTCAATAGAATTACAACAAATAGAAATTTTTGCTTATTGTTGAAGGCCGTACGGTTACCTTTTTTTTTTATAAATCTGTCATTTTGTCTCTTGAGGGGAGTTGTCTCATTGGCAAACATGTCACATCTTTTTTTTATATTGATCAGTTTATAAAATATTTCAGCAAGTAAAGGACCGAAAGAAGAATCGAGTATTATAAGGATGTTGAAAAATGATTTTCAGGGTAAGCAAATCCTTTTTGTATAAAATTATCATATTCTCTAATTTTTTTTGTGAACTTTGACCTTATCACACTTTTTACTGTAATTTGTGTATATTTGTCTAAACCAGAACCCACAATCTGACACTTGGTTGCCATGGTAACCAAGGTGTCCTAGCAACAAAAATTAATATTTTTTCATCAATCTTGATTGAAGGCAAGAAAACATACCAAATTGGGTGATAATCTGTTGACCCCCACTCATTGCATGATTTTCACACGGAGCCCTACTTAAGTGTTACATCAAGGTGATACATGTGTTCAATAATATTTATGGATGCTGCAAACGTTAAATGAGGAAAAAAAAGAAAAACAAATGGAGAAGTATAAATGTGCATATTGTTTATGATATGATAAAAGGAGCTATCAACGTGCACCGTGCACAGACTACTTATTCCTCTACCTTAGATATATATTTCGTACGACCTTAACTGTCAACTCGTTAGCTGACAGAAAAAACATAGAAATGTATACCCTTACCAAAAAGTGCTAACATGTTGCACATAAGATGTTCACGTTAGAAACTCACATGATTGCACACGAGTTTTTAACATGCAAATTAATTGAGCATTTTGTGAGCTAACAAATTGCACATATCAAACCAACCTAATTTGCATGTTAAAAACCTCACATGCAACTGCTCATATGAGCTTTTGTTTCTCATGTGCATTTTATTAGATTGCTCATATGAGCATTTGTTCACATGTTGCACACATGAATATTATAGTTGACCAAAACAAAATGGCTGATTCAAAATAGGAATATTTCTCAAAGAAAAAAGAAAATCTTTAATAATTCAGTTGAAAATAAAATAACTGATACATCATGTTAAAATAGTTATTCTTTAATTATTGTCAGTTAATTATAATGATTTTCATATCATTTGGTCTTTTTTTTATTTAAACAATAATCATGATCAGAGGAACACAACTCTTTCTGGGTCCATACTGGTTGCCTACGTTTCTTTTAAGGTGGGCTCTTATAATTAGTACCCTTCAATGGTGAAAAGACAACTACTCGCCTATTTCTCTTCTGAGACAAAATGTGAGATGTTCCCTATAATTGTAAAAAATTATAAAGTAATAAAATATCATACTGGTATATAATATAACACTATTATAAAGTTTAAGGTAAAAAAAAAATGGCTTGTTTGTCCTCACCGTATATACATGTATCTACCAATAACATGAATAAAAAGGCCATAATAAAAAAAATCATTCTTGCTTCTAAACAAAAAAATATTTCCATGATTCTGCATCATACTCCATATAATATACATGTTTACATTACATTTTGGTGACTTCCATAACTGACTATGCAGTATGCTAAGGTATGAAATTAGAAGGGACCCACAGATCAATGGTCACTGAAATTTGGTGTGGGCTAATGAAATTTCTGCTTTTCTTGTACATGTTGTATATGACTTTATATATGTGTACTACAATATTTAATCTGTTGGCTACCAAAGTCTTAAGTTCTATGCCTGGTATACTCTTTGCTAGTTGTTGAAGGCAGTATGTAACAGAGATCTATATTTGTTAATAATATCTATATTTGTTAATAATATTCCTTTGTTATTTGGTATCTAGTGAAAAAATGTCCTTTATATACATGTATCCCATAAATTCATCTGAAATCAGTGGTAATGATTAGGAAGTTTTTTTCCTATATGAATGTGTTTAGTGACTTGAAAATAGAAGTTTTGAATAAGTTCTTACCAATGGAGTAACAAATCCAGGTAATTCTTTTCTTGTTGTGGTGTCTGTTGGACTTTGGAAAAGACATTTTCTGCTATCTCTTGGTTGTGGTTGCACAGATGTAGGAGTAAGTACTGGTGATGTGGTTGTCATTGGAAATAAATCTGGCCTCTGAAAAAAAAATTCACACATATATACATGTACATACAATATGACAATATGACAATATTTTATTTGCACAAACACATTTACATTAAATGGTTATGGCATACAGAATTAAGACAATAAACTTACAATAGTTAAATTGATTACAATTATATTAGAGTGACAGTTGTATTCACAACAAAGAAGAAAAAAGGCTATAAATATCAACAGTTAACACATTATTAATGTTCATGAACAATTGAAAAAAGAACACAAACAAAAATTAGGTTGGCATTGCATATTAAAAGAAATACAAGTTATACAGATGTTCTTAATAAAAGACAATCATTAATATACTTTATGGTGATTTTTATAATGACTGATAGACTGCTATTTAAAAGTACAGTCAAATGCTTAAGTGTTATAGTGGACTGCAATTTGATAAAATTGAAATTGAAAATGAATACATACACTGTATATCTTTATTTCAATAGTTGAAGGTTATTGTAAGAATTGCATGTAAAATACTGTATGTTGTATCAATTATATATGTTATATGTATATGCCCCACTGGAGACCTAATTTGGAAAATAAAACTTTTTATCTTATCTTATATATATCAGAGCAATTCTGTTTACTAAATATTCAAAAATTTTAATGCATGTTATGACAAGAATCTATTAATTAATGGTAATGATATTACCTTTTGAAGTGTTCATGATAGGCTTAATATATATACTTTTAGAACTTTATCAATGTTCCTTTAGAAAAAGTTAAATGCAATTAGCCATTATTTTGATATGCACTTTTGTCATAATACAGTCATAAATAATGTTATAAAAGTCATCGTGTCTATTCGAATAATCTTAAAAGGATCCACCTGGGTGTCCTGTTTGCATCTGTCACTGTAGAAATTGTAAATGTGGCACATTGACTAAAATTAGGACATTAATTTGACACTAATTTAAACAAGTCAGAAACCAGCTATTCCAACACTGAATACTGATGATATCATATCACAGTTTATCTATACATGTACATGTAGGGTGTGTAGGGTAACCGTTCAGTCTGTGAAAAATACTGTTTTAGGGTTTGTCTGACTGAAAAAGAAATATATTTATGTCTATCCGAATGAATTTTTGTCTGACATTTTGTTGGTCAGACCAGAGACATATAATACATGTATATGCATATATTATATGTCTCTGGTCAGACATGTATCAATGTAAGTATCAATGTCAAAAATGGGCTAGGGTAAGGTTTGGGATTAAGAATAGTTTAGTATGGCTCTTTATGGGTTGGGGCCCCTAAAATAAAAGAAGGCCATGCAGTATCTTGATTGTCAGGATTATAATTATCTTCGTTTTCATATTTGTTGAGTTGTTAATCGTGTTTATAATTAGTTCAAGTAACTTTTACAATGTTACAGTCCATCAGGTTTAGAAACAATCGATTTTTTTACTCATGACATGGCCGTTTAATGTTTATATATGACGGTTTTCAGAAAGGCAAAATCTAAAAGGGGGTGAAATTTAGACCTTTTCATTCAAATATTTTGGAAAATTTAGAGACGACTTAAGACGACTTTTTATAATTTTAGATTTCTTGTTTACCATAGAAAGGCATGATAAAATCTCGCATGAAAGTCGCTTCTTGTTTACGTGTATTATTCAGGAAAGTAAGTGCCTTTTTTTCAAAAAATGTCGGAACAATGGACGCCATAAATTCACTCTTTTTCTTGTATTCTGTATAACCATTTCCCTCAGTTTTAATGCGCTTCAATCAATGTAAACACGATTTGTTGATCCATGTGTTTATGTTTACACAAAAATCACTCACCTGTTACAAGTTGTAGCGTTGTCATTGGCTTATCAAAATATCGATCTTCTGTCAAATCTGATTCGTTCAATGGCGGACGTAGGCGGTTATTATTATCACGTGACTTGTTGTTTTTTTGCACACGGCACCATCATGAAACACCTCCTCTGATTGCCATTCATTATAAATAAATTTCTATCAAAATAAGGCTCAAAGAACTTTTTATATTGTTTATATTAACAAAAACAACGTACACACATGTTGGCGTATGAATACACGTCGGAATGGGCGTGTCGCCATCAAAATTGACAACATTGAAAATAAAACTAATAATTTTAACCAATCAGAAGACAGTGAAAACACCAAATTTATTTATTACATTATAAAACTAATAGAGGGACTTGCAAGTTTAGTACATAATGAATGTCTTCAAATAGCACAATATAGGACTTAACATTTTTCATATCCATCTCCCTCCAATTATTGCATGCTTTTCATGAATTTGACAGAAAGTACATGACTGGGCATGTCATTTTGAAAAAGCTCATATGAGCAATGATGTAGGTTAGTTTTGAATGGTTAGAAGAATGGAAAATCTTTTCAAAGTACAAAACTAACATAAAACTAACATGGATGATAAAACCTCATCTGAGGTTTGAATTGCACACGTGAGCATTATGTTAGATTTTTGTGGGCACATATGGCTCAATATCTTTAATTGTTTTTCCATAGGCGATAATGGTAACGTTTTTTCCTGTAGCTCAGTCCATATCGTAAACTTGGATATGTATGATAGCTCGTTTCGAAGCTGTGACATTTTCACATATGTGGTTAAATTTTCGGGGTACGAAGTGAGATTACTTTTTCCGTAAATTAGCAAACCCCGAACATCCGTTTGTGATGTGGCTCCTTGTGGTAAAATATCCCCTTTTTAACACAATAAGTTCTTTGAAAATTTAATACTTTGAACACATTCAATAGCTCCATAGTTTTTACACATTTATTCTATGTTCCTCTACTTTCCTAATCACCACAAATAATTAAGTTCAGTCATTTGTTAAAAATAGAAACATGTCCAATATCACTACACAGAGATTTTTTCTTTACACGTGACTTTTGAGTTCCTCATTTCAAGGCGCATTAGGGATGTTGTCCCATATTGCAATCCATAGTTCTGATTTTTCCAAATATTTTTATGTGATCTTCATCGGTATGACATTCTGAATAAATATGTGAATTTTTGTCCATTTCTGAAAAAAAAATAAAGTTGTTTCAGCACTATAAGGCAATGACACTTTTATCGCTATATTTATTTGTTTTGAATACAAAGTGTATGCATAATTAATTTCTTACAGTATACCTTCACTAGTCAAAAGAAGGACAAAACATCTGAATGTAACCTTAAATTACAACACACAGACCCTGTTAAAGCATGCAATAAAATTTTCTGGTGCCTAAAAGTGCATTTTGACAGAGAAATTATGCAAAAATGAAGATTTCATAAAAAAAACACCAAAATACTTAATTATTCTAGCCAGTGGAAACCTGATATTTTATACTGTAGAAACCACTATAAACTACTGTAAAAGTCATTTGAATCATATAATTAGAGTGCAATGAAGTGCAAATTTTCAAAACTTGTTCTTTCACATAATTGTATTTGAGAAAAAATGTTTTTTACATGTATTTCAGTGAAAATCTTTTATCAGTGAGATATTGGCATGAGGTTTTAAAGGAAACATTGTGACATCACACGTATTATGGCGTCATTAAATAACGGCATATCAAAATAATGCTAATTATAGTTTGCAGAGTTACATGAGGAACAGTTGCCGCAAGGTTTAACTTGAAATATAGAGTCGAAAAGATCAGTAACCAAGCATTTTCATTTAATGCCAAGACCATAGCAACAGTTTTCATATCAGTATATATTTAACATACCGACTGTAATTAGAATTGCATAAATACCATAAATAAACAATTTAGAGCTTGCCAAATAAAACAAAATGCTTACCAGTTATTCAGGACCTTTTAAAACCTCTAGTTTGTCATCTCAGGTTAAAAAGTAATGATATGTCTGGAACTGAAATAAGACAAAAAAATTACTCAGGCTGTGTTATTATTTGGTACATAAGTATTATTGAGAGAGCAAAAATCAAATTCTTGAACATTTTATCGCAAAGAAAGAAAAATGCTTCTCCCTTGTGGCTTATCAACCTTCATTTAAATCTTTTATATTAGAAGCAACGAGTGGTAGCTAACTAGCTTAAAAGTTGAAAAGGTGCAGCAATATTGTTTTCGAAAGGTTTGTTGACCCTCCCCCTTTTTCACTGAGAAAAGACAATATCTTGTGATTTGCTAGTGTGCATTACAAATAATAATTCATGATTTCTTTAATACAGGTACATGTTTGTCTGTTTATTAACTGCATATGATATCTACTGACTGACCATGGGTCAAATTATTGGATAAAAGCACATGATGATGATGTATTTCACTTTACTCGTATGGAGTGTGTTATCTCCCTTGATTATCAGTTATTCCTGTAATCCGGAGTGATAATTACATAACAAAGACTGTATTGTGTCATGTTTACTTACAGATAAAACTATTATGTTAGTTCATGCCTTTTTCAATTCATAAACAAATTCCTTTCGGATCTCTCGGGGGTGTAAACAAAGTTAGAATTGTGCCTAAAAAAAGTGTTCAGCCCCGTGCCTGTAATGCTTTCTAAAAGCGAAAATTTCATTGAGTATCTGCTGGTATTTATCTATAATGGTTATCTGAAATCCTCTGGGATATATAGGTATAAATAAAAAAATACTTACCATCATTTTCACAATTTTCCCGGGTGTATAAGGTGAAATCATCCATAGATCACTCTGGAAACTTCTGATTTATCTTTTTGTAAATTGGCTCAATATCTTTAATTGTTTTTCCATAGGCGATAATGGTAACGTTTTTTCCTGTAGCTCAGTCCATATCGTAAACTTGGATATGTATGATAGCTCGTTTCGAAGCTGTGACATTTTCACATATGTGGTTAAATTTTCGGGGTACGAAGTGAGATTACTTTTTCCGTAAATTAGCAAACCCCGAACATCCGTTTGTGATGTGGCTCCTTGTGGTAAAATATCCCCTTTTTAACACAATAAGTTCTTTGAAAATTTAATACTTTGAACACATTCAATAGCTCCATAGTTTTTACACATTTATTCTATGTTCCTCTACTTTCCTAATCACCACAAATTATTAAGTTCAGTCATTTGTTAAAAATAGAAACATGTCCAATATCACTACACATAGATTTTTTCTTTACACGTGACTTTTGAGTTCCTCATTTCAAGGCGCATTAGGGATGTTGTCCCATATGAACTACCAAACTGCTCATATGAGAAACCTGATTTGCATACAATTCTTACTTGCATCTCATGTGCTTCACATGTGAAACTTGTGTGCTTTTGTTAGCAATTTCTGTACGGGTAAAGTTTAAAGTATATAGAACATGTAGACTTTCAAAAATCAATTATGTATCTAGTAAACAAACATGCATATTTTTAGTGACAAATTCTTGTTGATGACTTATCTTACCACTGTGGTGGTAATTTTTTGTTTTTAATCCATGTTTAATGCCTCATTAAAACAAGTACGAACTGTTTCATTGACTTCCACAAAGTATTCGTGCATTTACATGATGTGTCCAGTAGACATTTGCATATTTTATATTTGTTGTCTTTGTGAAGAATGACAGTTTTTGTAGGTGAGTTGCCAATTTATTGGAATGCTTATGAAAATAATTGATCTCCGACTTCTAATTTTAGGTCTTTGTAAACCTTTGGATTTAAATAAACCCCGCGACTGTGTTGAACTGAAAACAGAACACAAGAATAGCGGTGTGTACACTATATACCCAGACAATTCTACAGCTATGACAGTCTATTGTAACATGGATAAATTCGACGGGGGTTGGACGGTACGTGTAACTGTATGAATAAAAACCTTTTAGTATTGAAATCATTTCATTAGACTAGATTATGCTAAAAAAAATGGACAAACAGACAAATAATAGTACGGTAGACACAACACAGAAAACTAAAGACTAAGCAAAACGAATCCCACTTAAACTTGGGGTGATCTTAGGTGTTCCAGAATGGTAAGCAAATACTGCTTGCTTTTTTATTAATTCTTGCTCTTTAGTTTGTTTGGATTTTTTATTTCATTTTACTTTTTACTTTTCTTACTTTTTATTCTAGAAACGATTTACTTTGCCATGATCGAGTAGTTATTGAGACTTCAATTTTAGATTTTGTTTATCAAGTATCAATTGAATTGATCTATAAGGTAGAAAATATTTTACATCTTTTGCAATACCTGTACCCTTGAATTTTTATTTTACAAGCTTGACAATGTATGGATGGATGTCAAAATGCCTATATTTCTAATAGTAAAAAAGTTGTTCTTGCAATATTTGATAAAACCATGTTGCAACAAAAAAAACTTTACTAAATTACCTTTACCTACGTAGTAAAATGAGTGAAACCGATTTTGTTCAACACATCGGTCCTTTTGATATACCAATCGATTAAATCATGTAAGTGTATTTCCATTTACACCTATGACGAAAAATTGTCTTCTGTTTTATTAGGCAAAATAGATACTTTATGCTTATTTGTTTTTTTCATGTTGTAAAGGTATTACAAAGACGACAGGATAACACAAATTTTTACAGAACATGGGCAGAGTATAAAAAAGGATTTGGAAATGTCGAAAAAAGCTTTTGGCTAGGTAATTGTTGTATCAATGCAATTATTATTCATCTTGAATTCTTTGCTGATGAAATAGAAATTATTAGAGTAAACACAATTTTCGGTAAATGTAAAACACTCTCATCAATTTGCAATGTGTTGAAAGAAAAATGTAATAACAAAATTACAAAATTCCGTGGCAAATCCTAAAGGGGAAATCAATATATCAAACTGTTTAAGGCAAATGCTGTTAGTTATAGATGCGAATAAAGTAAAATAACACCGTACTCCGAGGAAGATCTAACCAAAAAACCTAAGCAAATGGCGAAATCAAAACCCAAACACAATCAACGAATAAATTTTCTTTCCAAGTTATGAATCTAAAGGGATTAAGAAAAAACAAATATTTAGTTTTTAAAATGGTTTTTGATACAAAAATGTCAATCGTTTATTGTTTACTCTTTGAAAACAGGAAATGATAATATACATATTTTGACTTCAAATGGAAAGTATGAGTTAAGGATAGATTTAGGTGACTGGACGGGAAACAAGTGGTATGCCATCTACAAAACATTTGCAGTTGGAAATGAAATAAACAAGTATATTTTGACGGTTGGAGGATATAGTGGAAATGCCAGTAAGTTTATTTACGTAGAAATAAAATTACACAATATTTGATTTATCTGATAGTTTTAATTATCGCTATTTTGTGCATTTTTCCTTTGATCTTTTTTTGTGATAATTTTCCTATCATGCTTCTCGCTTGAGATGGAAAAAATATCAATAGAAACTAAGCATGCACGTGGCGTTGCTAACGAAATTGACATGAAATTGACAACGTCGTCATAGGTAAAATAGCGATAAATAGATTATCATTGGTCATCTCAACTCGATTGCTTTTCTCACTTTCGCTGTACCAGCTCAAGCGAGAAAATCAATCTCGTTGAGATGATCAACGATAATCTATAATTATCTTAGATTAATTTCGTAGCAGCACAAGATATAAATTAGTGTCAAAGGATATGAATGGATTTGAGAATAAATATGAATGGAACTTATTATAGGAAAATTATGCCAAAGTTGTCATGTAAAGTGAAAACTTAGTCGAATTAATAATGATTAGGTCAAACTAAAATATTTTAATGCAAATATTCAATAGGAAATACATGTCGTAATAAAGTTTATATCAATGAAAGACTACATCTAGGTGTAAATTAACATAAGTAGCAAATTTTCTCTTGGAGTTCGGCATTTTTGCCTTTTTACTTTTTTATCGTTGTATGTGTCATGCATTTATGTGTTTAGTACACAAGTTTGAAGAATGATTGAATAGCTTTTCTTTTGTGTATTGCTGCTTTCGCTTTGCAAATTGCACCTTTATAAAAGTCTCTTTTTATTTAGATTAAACACAGAATAAAAAATGAGCATAATAATGGCTGTTTCAGTATACCTCCCACGTAACTCCTTATGTATTGTAATCTATTAGTAAAAGCTATGACGTTGTTACAGATTGCAATGGCAAAAAATCTTACTTTGATGTATGAAAATAAAATTAATGCATAAGAGCTCGGGGAATGTATATAATCAGAATAGTATAACATTTCGTGAAATTCCATTAATGTTTTCGGCGCATTCAAATCATTTAATTTATAACGCGCGCGATTGAAACTTATTAAGCTGCAAATTACATTAAAATGTTAACTGTGGAAATTAAGGTAGGACGCGCGTTCGTCTACAAAAGACTCTCAAGTGACGCTCGAATCAAAAAAGTTAAAAAGGCCAAATAAAGTAAAGCTTTAAAGGTAAAATATTACAGACAACACATCTCGCTTTAGTTTTTTAAATAACCGTTTTTACCGTCAAAAAAATTGGTTTAATTGAACATCCTTCATGCGTTTAGGGGCCTCGTCACTTCCGTATTAATGTTGAACTAGTGGTTGGAAAACTTCATGCTATATTGCACAATTTATTCGGCTAAATTGAAATCTCATAATTGACAAAAAGCACTGCTGTCATAAGGGAATTAAATACCTACTGAACAAACATTTTATTTCTAGTTCATCCTGCACAGCGACAATCACTAAGACGCTTGATGAACGTAAATAGTACAGGGATACAGGCGATACCCTCTATCTAGTAAATGACGTGATACAGGCGCACATAATTGACGAGTTTTTAACCGGTGACGGACAAACTCGAACGTTGTCTATTCGTAGAAGCAATAAATGTGTTGTTAATTTAAAAGTGCTCGAGTAGGCAGTGATAATCCTTAATTCTATCCCTCGCAAACAGTCAGGATGAAATTCGAATATAACGGCTCAATAGTTATCAAAGGTGCCAGGCTTATAATTTTATACGCCAGACCCGCGTTTCGTCTAAAAGACGCTCAATTTAAAATAGTAAGAAAGCCAACCTAGTTTAAAGTTGAAAAGCATTGGGGACCAAAAGTTCCAAAAAGGTTTGCCAAATATGGCTAAGGTAATCTATGCCGAGCCATGAGTAAACTAACAATAAAGGCTGACATGAATTATTCATTAAATGTATAAAGAGTATTTTTAAGCGTACATTATCACTGAACTAGTATATATTTGTTTATGGGTCAGCTGAAGGACGCCTCTGGGTGCGGGAATTTCTCGCTACATTGAAGACCTGTTGGTGACCTTCTTCTGTTGTTTTGTTTTTTTAATTTGGTCGGGTTGTTGTCTCTTTGACACATTCCCCATTTCCATTCTCAATTTTATTAATCGAATTTAGATTTAAAACAACCCTTTATGTAACTACAAATAAAATTAAAAGAAAGAATAAATAAACGAAGTACAATAATTTAATATTATTAATAATTATTATTGAATCTATTTATTCACAGAAGATTGTTTGACGTATCATAACGGAATGAAGTTTACAACGAAAGACGTTGACAAGGATAAGTCGTCCATCAACTGTGCAAATCAAGCTAAAGGAGGATGGTGGTACCGCGCATGTCATCAATCAAATCTGAATGGCATAT
Source organism: Mytilus trossulus (assembly GCF_036588685.1). NCBI lineage: Eukaryota > Metazoa > Mollusca > Bivalvia > Mytilida > Mytilidae > Mytilus > Mytilus trossulus. The sequence goes on from NW_026963372.1 coordinate 282,039, forward strand.
ACAAGAAAGGAAAATCTCCTTACAAGAATGTTGTCAGTTGGAATTTGATAAAAACTAACGTCTATTCCATGAAGTTTGCTCGCATGATGATTAGACGTCTTTAAAACATTTAAGTTGCCAAATATCTGAAATGTCGAATTCAGAATCAATCAAACTACTTTTAGCATTTGCGGTATATTTAAGCTCAGAAATACTTGTAAGACAGTTTGAATCTGACTCCTATACACTAACAGTTATTTTTTGTTTAAATAAACTATATCACAATATTTCTTTATATGTTTCGTGTCTACAGTGATTTTATATTTGATCTAGCAAAGATAGAGGTAGCAGGCATTATGCAATACTCTCTCTTCAACTTGAATCAAAGAAATACTGAAGGGGTTCTTAAGGTTATTGTACCATCCTCAACAAAAAATTTGAGCATATGAAAATAGTACATTTATAAATGGGACAACAAAGGAAACGATCATTATCAACCACATAAAAATGTACACGTATTATTTATGTATGCGTTTCTAGGTGCTGAGTGTTCTTGCGCTTGTTTGTAATGTATTTCTGTCTCTTTTTGTCAATTTCGTTTAACACTGCCATATAGCCTAGCCCTAAAACAAGGTTTTTTAATTTTACGTACGGAGTCAGGAATATGGCAGGTGTTAGCAAATAGTTCGTTTTCTTGTATGCTGGCGTTTGTCTTTGTTGCAAATCAGTCGTGCTGTTGTTCATTTGTTTTACCCTTATAGGTGATGTGTTTCCCTTTGTCTTACTTTGTAACGAATATTCGTTTTCTCTCTATCGATTTATAAATTTTGAACAGCGGTATAATACTTCTGATTTTATAGAGGCATATCCAAAAAGTCCTAATATTCGAAATGCAATCTTAAGGTGGTACCCAACACTTTAACTAAAATTAATTTGGCTCGTATAATTTTCTTTAAATTTTGACAAAGTATTTACTTTGAAACTTTGACAAAAATATAAAAATTTCAAAAAAATTTGAACCAATCGTTTTATCAGAAAAATTACACTGGTTATATAGCAGTTTGACAAACACCAATTTTGATCATTGAGACGCTTAATATTCCCTTAACAACACAACGTAATTAAAACGTTTAGCTGACTTTACGGAGTTATCTCCCTGTAGTGTTAGGTACCACCTTAATATAGAATTGAAATATAAAAATTCTATTTGTTTCTGGTAAGCTACAGTCAGTTACTATTTCTTCAATCTGGGAAAGTTTTCTAATTTCTTATTCCCAAAACTGTAAAAATTAAAAACAATTGAAGGTCTTTCCATCAGTAAAGATCTATTTTGATATTAAAATATTAAAAATCAGTCTAAAATGGCAGTTCCTATGAATATATGATGTGTAAATATGAATTTAAAGCAAAGGTCAAAATCTACAACGTCCTATTTACCAATGACCTTGACCTCAGTTTCAGGGACACAAACCAAGGACCTTAAATCAAAAGACGCGAGGTCTTTAATATGTATGGTAAATGAGTTAAATTACTTTAAGCATAACTCTAAATATAAGATGGGCAAAAACTTCCATTTATTGTTCACTAGAATCCAAATTTATAATATGACCTTGACCTTTAACCTTGACCTTATTTTCATTTTTTTTAACCAAGGACCTTATTTAAAAAGACCCTAGGTCTCTATCACTTATAGTTTACCAGTTAGAAATTCATATTACTAATATCAAATGCATGAGGGGAAATAACTCTCATATGGAGTGTTTATATCGCATCAGTTAAAATAGGACAAATCATGCGAAGGATATAACTAGCAATTATATAAAATAAATTTGTATTAATCTTTTACGGTTGCAAAGGAGTAGTGGATACAAGAAAAACAGTGTTTGGGGAGATAACTCTTACAAAGAAAATTGTTCATCTTAGTAGGGTGAAATTTGAAAGCGTATAAACTATACGATACAATTTTAAAAATATCTAAGCGACAAATTGCGAAACCAAAATTTCAGAATGTGGCGGGAAAAAAAATATTAATCAGAAGAAATACAATAGGTCTTTCCACAGAAAAGTGGAAAGACCTAATTACCTTATTTTTTTATTGAGCATGTTTTTTGACGTCATGTCTTCTTCAAATGTCAACCTGAACTTCTAATAGTTGTGTTCATTAAAATTATACCAATTTTACATTGAGATTTAGAAAACTAAAAAGTCTCTAATTTAAATGAAAAAAAAAATACAATAACATGCCTTAGTTATTAGACAGTAAACGATATGGTGGATAAGGAACAAATATAATAAAGAAGATAAAAGAAGTTGTGATATGGATGCAAAATGAGATAACTCTGCATCAAAGCCATAACTTGTAAAAAGTTAAGAAATAGAGGTCAAGGTATGGCCTTCAACACGGAGCCTTGGCAAACACCGAACAGCAATCTATCAATGGCCCCAAAATGAGTAGTGTTGATCAATTTAAAACATGTCAATTGAAATTGATTTACTCGATCAAAAAAAAATGTTTAACAACAAATAAACATGGAATGCACGAATAAATAAACTCGTTTAGACAATATAAATACAGTACGTAAAACAATGTCAAGAGTATAACTTTAACCTGGGACAAATTATGAAAATTACCATGCACAGCAAATACAGTAGTATACCGCTGTACGAAATTCATAACTCGATTGAGAAACAAATCCGAGTTACAAATCAAAACTGAGGGAAATTCATCAAATATAAGAGGAGAAAGAGAAAACATTTGTTCAGAGAATAAATGATATCTTTCCATCCGTATCAGATGCATTAAATATAAAAATTGAAATGAAAAGTAGAAGCTTTGGTGTCAAATGACAGATTTAAAAAACACTTATTCAAAATACAATTTTTTTTAAATCATTTTCATGAAATAAAGGAGATAATAAGCAATCTCCTGTTAAATAAAAGTCACTTCCGGTGTCATTTACTTTTCCTCTTTACAAAAGTTCTCTTCTGGTTTCATATAGTACGTGAAGCAGGATATAATACTCTTCCGAAACACCTGCGATCAACCCCAATTTCGATTAGGTTCATGCGTTGTTCAGTCTTTATTAGTTTTTTGTGTTTTGTGTTTTGTGTTTTGTGTACTGTTGTTTATATACAAAAAAGAAGATGTGGTATGATTGCCAATGAAACAACTCTCCACAAGAGACAAAAAATACACGGAAATTAACAACTATAGGTCACCGTACGGCCTTCAACAATGAGCAAAGCCCATACCTCATAGTCAGCTATAAAAAGCCCCGAAATGACAATGTAAAAAAATTCAACGAGGAAATTAACGGCCTTACTTATATAAAAAAGAAAGAAAAACAAATATTTAACACATAAACAAACAAACGACAACCACTGAATTACAGTTTGTTTGTTTGTTTGTTTGTTTTTTTAGCCATGTCAGTTTAATTTCGCCTTTTAATCTTGAAGGTTGCTTTGATATCTTTCGACTTTCTTTAAAACTAAATCCGAACATATATAGTTCTATTCACACGATTACAATCATGGCAAATTCAAATCTTGTTCAAACAACTGACCAAACCAAAATGACCATAAAGCGAAGCTAAACCAAGGCCAGGAATAAGAGCTTTGAATGAGGGAGATATATTCCTTAATTTTAAAAAGTTTCCAAACATTTCATACCTGCAAATCTTATTGAACCAATATCTGTATTCCAGTGCCAAATAACTGGTAAATGGGTTAATATAACCTTGGAGACTAACAGTGCTTAAGCAGAGGTATCGATCCGAATGTAGAAACAACATAAACGGTTACATTTTTACTATGTAAACTATTCAATCCCCATTCCCTATGCATTCCCTATTTTCATTCTCAATTTTAAAATTTGTTTTGTTCTTGCATTAATCAGGATTTCGAAAATTTGTTTCTTATATGTGTTACCTTAGAATTCTAAAGAATGATTTTCTGATTTTGTTATTTTCTACTGAAACTTTATTATGATGTGTTTTGTTCGTGTGTTTACCTTCCGGTTGAAAACTTTGATTTGTATCATTTTCATGATTTCCAGCTCTTGATTCTGAACAAGGATGTTATTCATTTCATAAATTTACTGTTTGCAAAAGTATGAATTATTCCAATACTAAGGATTTTCTTATCCCAGGCATAGATTACCTAAGCCGTATTTGGCACAATTTTTGGAATGTTGGCTTCTAAATGCTATTTACCTTTGTGCTTGTTTTTACATACAAACTATTTTGATCTAAGCGTCACTGAGGACTCTTATGTAGACGATGCGCGCATCTGGCGTATGCAATTATATGCCTGGTACCTTTGGTAACTATTAGGTTATTTCCTGTGTTCCATATCTCAAGATGCTGAAATTCGATTACGTTCGTTTTTGTACTTCCTCAGTAATGTATTCTTAGATTTATTGTGTTCGTGTGTTTCCTTCACAATGTTTAGCTTTGAGTCATTATTATTATGAAAAATCATTTTTTTTGTTCTTGCATTCAGTAAAGATTCCAAAATAAATTATTTGTTTAGTTCTTGCCTTCTCTATTGCATACATAGTAATGTTACAATCATTTGTTTCGTTCTTGCATTTAGTAAAGATTCCAAAAAAATCATTTGATTAGTTCTTGCATTCAGAAAAGATTCAAAAAAATTATTTGTTTAGTTCTAACATTCAGAAAAGATTCAAAAACAATCGTTTGCTTAGTTCTTGCTTTCCCTATTGCATAGAAATGTTACAATCTGAGATAGGAATTACATATCAGACGACGATTCCGGTATCTGAAGATTTAAGTCCGTGATAACATATTGCTAATATGTTAAGACACCAATAAATCGTGCCAATCAACTGTGACTACGGTGAAACACTGCAATTAAATTTGAGAATCCCTAATAATAGTTTTCTCTGTAGCCATATTACTCCAAATATACTAGTCAACAAAAGAAACGATACACGACTTTGAAATTAAATTTATCAAAAAGTATTAAATATAAAAAAAAATGAGATACACTATTTTAAAAAGCTTTCATTTGCAATGTATTCACATCTGATAATGAAAATCAAAACTTGTCGGAAAGCATCTAAATTCAGTGTAAACGATCGTAGGGTGCAAATTAGTTTTGCGGAAAGTTGAATAAAAAATCGACACACTAATTTTCTAAGTTCTAAATAAAATTTCAAATTTGTTTAAAAATATTCAATATGCTAATCAAGTAATGTTGATGCTGAAATCTCAAAAAATGCAAATTTTTTTTTTTTATTTTCGTCTCAAATCAATGCTTTAGATATGAAAACAACACACAGTTAATTTGGAACCTTTCGGATAAGTTTTAAGATTGTTACCGCTTTTTGAATATCACTTTACACATACTGTCTATGGTAAATCAGTGGATAATGTATACATTTTAACGATTTCTCGTGGGGACAAACTTTGCTTAACAAATAAACGAAGAAACTGTATGATTTTTAAAAACAACTTGATAGCAAACACTGTCTTTACCTTTGAATAAGAGGTTGGCATCATTATTTGGAACTTCTTTTTTTTAAATTGTCGTTTTATGTAAATTTTGTAAAAAAAACAAAAAATCTCGAAAAAAACGTCACGAAAGGAAAAAAAATAAAAAAAATTAAACGGATTTATATTTCCATAATGATTAAGTATTACTACCTTCAATATTTGTCCATTGAATGGAAAACTTTATCTTTAATTTGAAAAAAAGTCTTGTATCGTTTCTTTTGTTGACCAGTATACTATTTAAGGTTCCATATTTATGTCTTATTAAAAACTAACCTGACATGAAGACAGATTTTACCGGCTGGTGTCCACCTAGCATAGTTCGTCCGATTGGTAATGAAAGAGCATCGCAACATTGCAGCTACCATTTACAAATGTAAAAGCCACTACCCAGTCTGTTCAGCCCTAATGTTCTGTAACAATATCTCAACTGTACGAAGAAATATATCCCAAAATGCAAAGGTTGGTGATAGTTTACAAGAGCGTATTCTGAATTCTTCAAACAATGGCAACATATGTTCTTTAAAACTAGAAAAAAAAACCTGTGCAATACCTTCTGCGCTTTTGGGTGTTTCAGAAGTGAAAAACTGCAATTAATTTTAAGTGCTTACAACCTTAGGCTACTAAAGATGTAAGACAGAAAAAGAAAAAAATCACTGTTTCCATTTTCAGGTATGGAAAGTTACTTATAGAACCGATAATCAGCTGAATATTTTTTTGATAGGATACAAAGAATGATTTTATAATCTGAGCGTATCTGATGAGTCTCATGTAGACAAAACACACGTCTGGTGTGTCAAATTATATGCCTGGTACCTTTCCCAAGCCAGAAGAATTGTTTTTGGTTGGTTTAGAATTTTTATTTTATTCATTTTTGCTTTTTTTGGCATTTTGGTAAAACTCTGGCCATAAGTCTTCATGTTTAATCATATGCTGATTGTCGAATGCCGTATGTGTAAAATATTTGCTTTTTCAAATTGTTAATTTATGTTTTCTTTTTTATTGCTGTCTTATTGGTAACGATTTCATTCAAAATGCATTGCCTTTGTCATAATTATATTGAAAAAAAAGAAATCTAAGATTTTAAACATTAGAACTATATATTGTACAGTGAAAAGAAAAACAACAAAAGTACCGATCTCTGAGGAAATTTCAAAACGGAAAATCTCTAATCAAATGGCAAAATAAAAAGCTCAAACACATTAAACGAATGGTTAACAACGTGTAAAGTCTTCATATAAGATTTAAAGAAAATCTATGATAATTTGTTGAAACAGGAAGAAACAGTACTCTACAGATGTTAAGATATCGTACATACGTTTTGAATATACACATGAAGCACGGTGGGTATGGTTGTCCTGCGAGATAACGTTCTGTGCTGGTGATTCGGTCCTGACGGGTGCTGGTGATCAATGAAAAATTGTAAACAAAGACGGAAATGATGATTTTTGACGTTTTCACTCATAAAAAATAGAAGAAAACAGTTGAGATTTTTAACTTTGTTTCTTATGGGTTCATATGTAAACCATAAAAAAAGTTGACCATCTGAACTGTTTCAGTAAGCGCAACACAAAAATGCTCATTTTCTGTAAATCTCGAACTGAAAAAATAAAACAAAAATGCTCATATACCGCAATCCACACGACAAAACTATTTTGTGAAAAAACATTGCAATTTATTGAAATTTAGCATTTTCTCAATTTATTCATGTCCTGATACTGTGCTGGTGGGTCCTGTCATTGTGCTGGTAGGTCCAGATACGGTGCTGATGATTTTGGATAAGAAGTTGGTCATATTTGAAACAAATATTACAAAATCAATAAAATTGGGCTGATAATTGTTGTCAATAGGATCTATGACTCATAGTTTAGCTCTTGTGCATCCATTTGGCTGTTTAATATGTGTTTTCAAATGATCGTAACTTGTACTCCGCATACACCTTCCCACTTCCACCCAACCAACCCTCCTCATTTCCGCCTTCATTGTTACAGTGGTGTACCAACACAACAATTTATCACATAAAATAATAACACAAAGGCACACATTATTGAACAAAGAATGCTCGCAGGTACTGAAAGCTAGTTCAAAGCCGCATTTTCAATAGGTAAACCATGTTCTTATACAAAAATCCCAATCGTGTCGATTAAAAAAGTCTCAAAACTTTAGTTCACATTTTAATGTTTGATGAAGCAGAACTTTAAAAGTGTGCAGTGAATCTTGTGCTCACAACAGTTATTGTCATAATTATGTTTACATACGACTTATAAAGGAATTAAGAAGGTACCAATAAATATTTTACAGTTCAATTTAATGATCATGAATGGAAGGAAATGGTACGAAAGTTTACATAGGACAAAAAGAAATTGATAGTATTTTTTGGCGAAAGACTTAAACTCTTCTTTGCATTATATAGTACAGCTCTTCTATAAAAGCATGCAAAACAAACTTGATTGACTTGCTTGCTATGTTTGCTTGGATTTTTTCAAACAATAGATAGGCCCAAAATTCCAAAAAGTTGTGCCAAATACGGCTAAGGTAATCTACTCCTGGGGTAAGAAAATCCTTAGTTTTTCGAAAATTCAAAGTTTTATAAACAGAAAATTTATAAAAAGGACCATATAATTGATATTCATGTCAACACCGAAGTGCTGACTACAGGGCTGGTGATACCCTCGGGGACGAAACGTCCACCAGCAGTGGCATCGACCCAGTGGTGTTAATAGCCGATTTCAAATAGTGTGTAGACAAAGGGAATATCTTTGGTTATTTTGCTTTCTGAAAAGAAAAGTCATTGTTAGGTTATGTACACTTCCCTACTTTAGGAGTAGACTAGTCCGACCAATGACACATCTTTCTGTCTGTAGGAACAGGCTACGTCGAAAGGAGGGTAGTATACCTTACCCAACAATGATTTCACGGTTAAGCTAACAAGCAATCTAACCAAAGATATTACCTTTGCCTACATACTCAATGGAATCGGCCGTAACTAAAAACTCGAATACAAAACAGACAGTGGTCATGTTTGTTGATGAATATTGTTTTTCTTAGATTCACTCTTGAAAAATCATTTGGTAATATTTTAATATAATAATACTAAGAATTCACAATATAAAAAAATGCAGAAAAAAAATGGATGAAGTGAAATATCTTAGTAAGGAGTCATTACTTCAGAAATTGTGTGTTTGACAACTTAAAAGCTTAGTGATATTACCAATATTTAAATAAAAGTGTATTTTAGTTGGGTATTTTTTCCCATTTACTCATTTTCAATTATAATTAAGGCACATTTGATTTTTATTCATAAAAATATTTAAATATAGAAAAGTAGGACACTTTTTCTCTTCCTCCCCCGTAATTCTTTATCAAAAATATTTATTTACTTTTGAATTTTGAAATGAAAAATCTAAGCAATCTTAGTTTTGTTAGTGTTCTCTATGTTATCTCGTCTTCATTCTCTGACATATTCTAGTCTGCCCTTTCATAAAATAGTGATTTTTTTTAGTGTTCTATCGAACTTTCGAAAAAAATATCTGATAACCGTTCAGACAAAAAAAATTGTTGAAAACATCTAAAAGCTGACTTGAGTAAAGGAATGTGAAAATTTCCACTGCTTTTACATAGCCGTAAAATCCAGGTTTAAGATCCATTTCCTTCGGGATTTTCGTAATATTCTTAATGACCTTTATCGTCTATCGAAATGTATATACGTTACATTCCAATCAAGCAATGGAACGTCAAGTTACAACCAAGAAACCATTTTTTCATTATCTTTTGTGTGTGCTATTTAAACCAACAGTGGCATTCGACCCCATAATCAAACGGATTCATCTCTCTTTATATATGATCTATCTGTATAAGTTCCATTCCATTAAAGCAAAAAAATTCAAGATGCCATCTTTAAACCATTTTACCAAATTTGTCTTAGTTATGAAGCATTGACCTTGACCTTTGACATGTTGACCCATAAATCATGGGTGTTCTTTTTTAAGGACTGTCCCCGAAGTTCGGTATTTTTGTTATTTTACTTTTTCATTTCCTTCGTTCAAATCAAAATAGAGAATACTCAAGCTATCATCAGGGAACCTTTTTTTATGATACTTTGAAGAAAGAATTGATGGACAAGGCTATTAATATATGCTTCCAAAACGTTTTCGCGAAGCACTAATAATGTGAAGCAGAGTATACATCAAAGAGATTGCCACTGAAGTGGTTAGAAGTACAATATCTGCTAGTACGCTCGATGCCATACGTTAAGAAAGCTAACTTATTACGGGATAAAGAAGTTTTAAGAAGAATATTTTGCGAATACGAAAAACACCAAAAGCTTTAGATGTATACCAAATGCAATATCTAATATTTGGAATATACAGTAAAGTGTTATTTTATTCGTTTTTTATGTGTGTTGGTGATCAATGTTTAAGAAAAAGCCTTCAACAACTCTTCCGTAGTGCCAACCTTCATATGTATCAAATAGTTTGAACTATAGTATTTACTTTCTTCTTATTTTTATGTTTTTTTCGGATTATTCAAACCGTTGATATTTATTTCAGTTTTTCTGTACCTCGCATTAGAGGTATTAAGCATGGATTTTTCACTATTTTGTCATTTTTATATGGTTTGCAAACTTCATTGGATTGAACGTTAACGGAAAACAGAAACAGTCAAAATATAATACGGCTCCCATAACCACTCTCCATTTTATCATTTTATTAAAGGATTTTTTGTTGAATAAAAGATTGACAAATATGTTATTTATATCGAAATTTAAAAGCATGCATTATAAATTTGATAAAAGTTTCGAGTTTAATTAAAAAGGTAACGATTTTCATAATAACTTTTATAGCGAACTATATAGTAGAGGTGTTTCTCATTGTCGAAGGCCGCATTGTTCCCTATATTCCTGCTTATATCTCCTTTATTTGAACTTTGCTGGATAGTTGTTTTATTGGCAATCAAACTTATCTAATTATTCTGATATCTTTATAATTCCGACGTGTTTTTTGTTCAGTTTGTTACATATCACTCTGACTAAAATTAAGTTAAAGCCGAATATTTGAAATCAAGAATGTAAAAGAACCGAAACAGTTAAAAAGCTTTATAACAAAAAAGGATATAAAAACAATGATGCAATACGTGCGGACTACCAGACGAGAGAGGGGTTTATGATAATATATACTTCATATATGTTTTTTTTAATTTGCAGTTTAAAGTGAAACATTGGCACATAATTCAAATACGTCTTGGAAAGTCATCAAAAGAACCAAGATCGATTTTTCTCAATTTCAATGTCATGTCCTTTAACATTGCTCTAATTTTAATCGAATTTTCAAAAATATTTTCAGGTATTTTAGAAAAATAATCCGTTTATTTTTTTATGACCAACTACGATAGTTTTTGGTCAGGGTAGTTTTCGATGAAGTTGAAGTACAATCAACTTAAAACTTAGTGCACATGTTTCCGAGTGGTTTTATCTGAATAATTTAAATGTCAAATTAGAGTTTTTACCCCATTTCACGGTCCACTGAACATAGAAAATGATAGTGTGAGTGGGGCATCTGTGTACTTGGGACACATTCTTGTTTGTACATAAATCAAGCTGTTAGATTTCTTTTCGTTTTAAATATTTCCCTCAAAGCTTTAACAGCTTGATATGTAGTATGGATTATTTTCGTTGTTGAAGGCCGTACAGTGACCTATAGTTTCTAGTTTTTATGCATTTGGTTTCTGGTGGAACGCTGTCTTAGTTGCAAATCTACATTTGTTCTTAGATGTGTTTTTAAAATATATTTACATTATAAATCCATGTAAGATGTTTCATTAAATTCTCTGAGCATAGTTATATCACAACTCTAAGATTGTTCATATATTTTAATTTTGGAAAGTAATTTTTTACATAACTAGGTCAGTTTTGAAATTTCTGAAACAATTTTACAACAAAATCACGATATCTAAATGTCTGAACTAGTTCCCATACACTTTGCAACACTCAAAGGGGATTTCAAAACCTTCTGATCATCATACGGGCAAACTTCATAGAATAGGTCTCTTTCTTTAACTTAGTCCAACTGACAACATCCCATTTACTTGTTAGTCCTGCCTTATATATCCCATTCAAGTTAACTTCATGACAGTCTGCATACCACCATCCTCCTTTAGCTAACTTTGCACAGTCTCTTGATTTCTTCTCATTATCTTGATCCTTGGTTGAAAACTTCATTCCGTTATGAAACGCCATACCATCATCTGTGATTATTATAAATACAATGACAATAATCATAAAATACAGTATCTACTTGAAATGCTATTTTATGTTTCAAATAAGTCTAATTAAACAATCCTGTGTATTTCTTTGTTCTTTGAAACTGCATTTAATCCTGCTTTAAATTATAAGACCTTGAACATCCTTTCAAACCCTAGACATCGGTCACTTTATTGCTTCGATTAATAGTAGCAATCTTTAATGTACTCGTAATAATCCGCATAAGCTCATAAAATGCATGTAGAAAAACCATCTTAATAATTCGTATGGAATTGACAGCAGTTCGTTATAACTCTTAATAACGCTTAAATCGCCGGTATAACTGTGTTTTTATATGTAAAGGGTGAATGAGTCATGAAAAGAAAATCATAATTTCAATTCTTAATCAAAGTTGATTATGTTTTCTCTAAGCTTAAGAATGCTATAGTTTTGATATCGTGTGCTCTAACAAAAAATGAGACTAATTGCTCAAGGCTTAATCAACAAAGCAATTACATTTATGAAATTAGTGGGATATTAAGATCTTTCATTTTTTGTTAAATATAAATAAACTTACTTGCATTTCCACTGTACCCTCCGACATTAAGTTTATACTTTGTATTTTCATTTCCTACCGAGAACGTCTTGTAGATGGCGTACCATTTGTTCCCTGTCCAGTCACTTAAATCTATCCGTAACTCATATCTCCCACTTTTGGTCAAAACATGTATGTTGTCATTTCCTGTAAAAGTGAATAAATTGTTCATTTAAAAACAGTTTGAATGACTTAATATTCCTATTGTTTGTTTAGAATCAATTAAAGAGTCACGTGAAACAGATATCATAAAGTTAAAAATTAGTGAATCTTCAAATATGATGTTAAATATTTTGAGAGGTTTTAGCATTCAACAGAAAATTGTATAATGTATGGTATTTCATCTACAGCAAATCAAAATTCAAACATGACAAAACAATCAAAAGTTGATTGCATTAAAAACAGAATTACCTAGCCAGAAACTGTTTTCGACATTGCCAAATCCTTTTTTGTACTCGGCCCATGTTCTGTAGAAATCAGTTTTATCCTGTCTTCTTTGTAATACCTTTAAAAAAAACGAAAGAAAGATGACTCAATGCATGTTAATACTAAGACAATGAATTGAAATGAATGAAATAAATGAAATTCCCTGTAGAGTCGTAGGTATGATATGGAATATATAATAATAATGATATGTGCTTTTCAAAGTAGGGACTGTTTCAATTCACTTACAACGTCAGATCGTCTACTACAAATTAATCGTCCTGTTTCTGACTTGGTTTTTATCATATTTCATAAAAAAACACTTTTCATTATAGAAAATATTATAAGGACAATTTCTAAATCCATGAAGAGTCTTTCTGGTCTGTATTCATTTCGATTACATATGGAAAAGGTTCTTTAAAGCTTTAGTGTGCATAATGACCCTAATAATTAAACATTTGATCAAACTCGATTAAGGTAGAACTGTCTTATTTCCATGGCCATAGAAAATATAGGGATAATGGTAACCATTTATTAAATTTCACCACTTTCTAACACTGACCCAGAACCGACATCCACAGAAGTTTTCATCATAACTTTGAGAAATAAATATGAATGTGCATTATTACCGTCTTCTATTTCGGCTGTCTTTATAAATCTGCATTGTAAGGCCACTAGCGCTTTATTGTCTGTCATCACGAAATTCTCAAGAATTAGCAAAAGTTCTTTTTTTGTCCGGTATATACAATAATTTATATCATTCATCCGTGTACTTGGAATATATTTTCAGAAGATGATGTGTTTTGTCCAATCACATTATTCTGGTATATTGACCTATGTAGGGTTACAAAAAATGAACACAAAAGTACAATCTAGTTTCCGGAAAATAAATACTCCCTATCCACATTATACACCTACCGTCCAACCCTCATCGAATTCATCCATGTTACAATAGACTGTCATAGCTGTAGAACCGTCTGGGTATATAATGTACACACCGCTCTTCTTGTGTTTCTTTTTCAACTCAGCACAGTCGCGAAGTTTCTCTAAAGGCTTACAAATACCTACAATTATTTGTAATATATTTATTTAAATCAAAAGCTATTTCTTTAATTCCCGCTTCCACAACTTAATCAATAAAAAACTAAAACCAAACAAACAAGAAACATAGTCTTACTACAAAATACACGTTTGAGTTTTTTCACAACAATTAATATAAAAACTATCTTGTATAGCACAACCGGAAGATGACACAAATAAAAATACAAACAGGGGAACTTTTACTGGAAGGAATATAGCAAATGTATGAAGACTTGTTATTAATTGATAACAGTGCGTAGTGTTTAAAGAAAGAATGCCAGTTTATAACACAAGAAAGAACTAAAGGCCAGGTAACCAACTAAGTGGTAGGAGATAGGGAGAATGTTACTTATGAAGCCTTTTAAAACGTTTAGCATTTACAAAATGAAGCGTTCACACCGAATGCGATTTGAATTGTTAATAAACTTTAGAAACAAAATAACGCTTTCAAAATGTCAAATTCTTTATAGTAGTTATGAATTTCATAACTTACTTTGAAAGATATTACAATGAAAAGTTAGATGACTTTATAAGAAAAGGAAGTGTGGTTATACTGAAAATGATGACAGTTCACCGAACATTCTTGAACATAAGCGAAATCCAAACCGTTCAGTCTGTTATAAAAGGATTAAACATGACACAATGTGAAATAATTCAAATGAATAACCAATATACCGGATTTGTTATCACATAAGCAACACGACGGGTGCCACATGTCCAGCAGGATCTGCTAACCCTTCCGGAGCACCTGAGATCACCCCTATGTTTTGGTGAGGTTCGTGATGCTTATTCGTAAGTTTTCTATCTTGTGTCATGTGTATTTTTGTTTGTCTGTTCGTCTTTTTCAGTTTTAGCCATGGCATTGTCAGTTTATTTTCGATTTATGAGTTTGACTGTCCCTCTGGTATCTTTCATCCCTCTTTTATGACAAACAATACTGGTAAACGAAAAACGTGTGACGGGATTTAACATGTGCGTGAGCGCTCAACCCTTCCCCTTATCCCTGACAATTAATGATTTAACAAAACAACATTTGAACAAACTGTACAATTCTTTAGGGAATGGCTTTGAATCATCAGATTATGTTTTGTTACAAAAATGTCATGGGAAGAAAAACCATAATTCGAAAGTTGAACTCTGCTTTTTTATACCGAAATAAAATGCGCTTTTATTTGTATTTCAAGACACAAGCCTTTTTCGAATTTTCTTCAAATACCTATCTGTCTACATGATTTATAATCCAATATGCATTTGCTTAAATTAAATTAATTTTGCTTTCAAGATAACGAAGGGACGTTAAACGCTTTGCGAAGACAGATTTAACGGGACGAATGATAAATATGTATCGATGCAATGGTTCACGTTTTTTCCTCATATCATTACAATTATTCATATTAATTGCAAGACCACAATTAAGCATTTATAGATGCAATATTTGCTGTTCTTTACTCATAGAAGCATCGATATTAATAATAATTTATTCATTTTAATGGGGTTTTTTTTATTTAACCAAGCGGTCAAGTTAAAGAAAATATCAAAAATTATTGCAGACATTCGTTTGATTGTCACAACCTTTCAAATTCAATATTTAAGTTTGAAAACGGATACCGGAAACAGTTCATACTATTTCGAAGGGGAAACAACATATAAAATATCATGTTTAATGCCAATATTCTGTCAATGAATGGGATAATATTTATGAAAAATATATTAACTTACCCTGAACGTCATTTTTCAACATTCTTATAACTCTCGAAATTTCTATCGTACCTTTGCTACCTGAAATAAATTATCAAACTTTGATATCACGTATTCCTTTTCCTTGAATTGTTATATGCTTTCTTAATTATATCTAGATTTTTCGATTTACGTTACGTAATTATCAATAACAAAAATTCTATATTTCAAGAAATACTTGCCTTCAACTATCCATTTCAACTTATTTCTTAGTTGTATGTTAAGTTTAACTATATCTTTGTACACGTCAATATCTACAATACAACAAGTTATTAAAAATTAAACGGTATATCTAGTCTAGCATTGGATGTCGAATATTTTATATCATAACAGAACAACATAATACTTGCTTTCAAATAGGTTTCACACAGTTTTTGACGATATTTTTTTTATAGTCAATATATTTCAACTGCTATAACATTTCATTTGACGCAATTAAAAACAATATTTTTATTAATACATATTTTACATAGTTAGGTCTATTGAAATATGTAATGCAAAATCATTAATCTGGTTTTTTTACTTTGAAAAAATGTAAAGAGGCTATTTACTCACTTTTCAGTATGGATTGGGTGTCTATTAACAATTGCGTTGCTGATTGTTTAGGTTTATCGAAAAGGCATATCCCTAAAACATTTATAAATTAGTAAACTGTTCTCTTCATTTAAATATGGTGATACATTTTATATTAATAGAAGCATATACATTAGGATAGAAAACAATAAACATTTCAGTGAAACCGTTTGAGCATATGTCACCTTCATGGAATTTAAACGTCATCTTGGAGTATTGGTACAACCGCACCAGTCTCAGAATGTTGACATACAAAACATTTAGACTGTTGTGTTCCAGTCGTTGTACATTGCCTTGAATATAGTATTTGCACTGATGCGCGAAGTTCAAATATTTATAAATACTAACTAAAATCTCAGTTTTGATTTAAAAAATTTATCGATATATAAGGTTAAAAAAAGTAATGAGAGTATGAGTTTGCTTTAATATTCACTGTCATCTCGCGGTGCAAATTCTGCAAATTCTGAATAAAATGACCAAAACCTCCTGTAAATAAACAGTCCCTTTTTTAGTACCAGATTTGAATGATTGATATTAGGGGAATCCAAACTTGTCAAATATAAATACATATTTGATATATTTATAAAAAAAAGAAGATGTGGTATGATTGCATATTTGATGTTCTTTCTTCATTTACCAGGAAGTGTCACCAACATGATCAACTTTATCAAGTTATCCCAGCTCAATGATTCTTCTTGAAGTCTAGATTGCCTTTTTACAAGGTTTACTTTCTGTCCCTATTCAATAATATTCCGAACCTTCTTCCTGGACGTCTCTATTACAGGACCAAGTTATAGGTTTTTTTCTCGTCATAAATATGCATGTTTTGGGGCCCATTATTGCCTGCTGTTCGGTGTAAGCCAATGCTCAGTGTTAAAGACCGTACTTTACCCTGAAAATGTTTACTTTTTATACATTGTGACTTAGAGGGAGAGTTGTCTTATTGGCACGCATAACACATCTTCTTATTTCTATGTAACAGTTGCCCTTGGACTCAAAGCCACCAACATTCCATTAGATAATTAAATAATCATATGTATAATATATATATGGAATAATTACTGTGTAAAGCAACTTTTTAACTCAATCTGTTCAGTAGGTCCACAGGAACAGCAGACACACATGTGGACAGACTAACACAATAAATGTTAAGGTTAACTGTTTATATAATCTAGAGCGTCCAAACTAATAAACATCGATTAAATAAAAAGAAAAAAATATAGGACAAACCCTACTATTCAGTTTTCTGTACGCACAATTATAAAAATATGATGAAATGTATAAAAAAAATAATATAATCCTAATTATTAAGAATCTGAAGAAAAAAAACGAATTAATGATTTACCTTGTAATGAATGCATTAAATCGTCAACTGTCGTGTCAATGTCTAAAGATTCTCGCTTATGATCTTTCAAATCTTCTACAAATCCCCAACTATCAGTTTTGTCGTCGTATATTTCTCTACGATTGACATTTGCGTCTGGAAAAAATCGGCAAAAAATGAAAAAGGGACATTAAAAAAAATCAATAAAACAATGAAAATAAACATAAAGACACAACAATACGAATACACCAAAACACAACATGGGTACTCCGTTAGTCGACATGTGACTCCCGTCGTGTAAATAATGTAATAATTACAAATCCTTTCATGTCACTATTAGCGAAATGAGGACTGTCAGTTTCCTGTTGTTTTTCATAAAAAAAAAAAAAAAGGATATAAATCAACATAACTTACTACTGTGTGCGAACGATTTCATATTTGATATTGGCATCTGCGCCTCAGATTTATTTTACTATTATATTATGTCTATTTGTTCTATA